>NC_134405.1:235303895-235603895 GCF_038048845.1 Mixophyes fleayi | reverse complement strand
GAGCATCTGCCCGGACATTCTTGGAACCTGGTCTGTAGGTGATCAGGAAATTAAACCGGGTAAAAAATAATGCCCAGCGGGCCTGTCTAGGGTTTAAAGGCTTGGCTGATTGTATATATTGCAAGTTCTTGTGGTCGGTAATGACAGAGATCTGATGCGAAGCACCCTCCAACCAATGCCGCCACTCCTCGAAGGCCCACTTGATTGCCAATAGTTCTCTATTACCTACGTCTTAGTTGGCTTCTGCTGAAGAGAACTGTCGGGAGAAATAGGCACATGGGTGAGGACGATTAGTATGAGGATCCTTCTGTGATAGGATGGTGCCGGCCCCGACGTCCGAGGCATCGACCTCAAGAACAAATCCTTTAGCTGGATCTGGATGTTTAAGGACCTCCGCTGAGATAAAGGCCTTTTTTTAGGCTTTTGAATGAGGCTACTGCTTGAGACGACCAATTAGTTGGGTCCATTCCTTTACGTGTCAAAGCGACAATGGGAGCCACAATGTCAGCAAAGTTGTAAATGAACCTTCGATAATAATTGGAGAAGCCCAGAAACCTCTGTACCGCCTTTAGATTGTTGGGTTGTACCCAATCCACAATAGCCTGGACCTTTGTTGAATCCATAGAAAATCCATTAGAAGAGATTACGTAACCTAAAAAGGATACCTTCTGCACCTCAAACTCACACTTTTCCAGCTTGGCGTAGAGGTGGTGTTCTCGCAATTTTCGTAAGACTTATTTGACGTGAGTCTGATGTGCGAGTAAAGATTTGGAATAGATGAGGATATCATCTAAATAGATGACCACAAAACCACCCAGAAAGTCTCGGAGGACCTCGTTGATCAAGTCCTGGAACACTGCAGGCGCATTGCTGAGGCCAATCGGCATGACCAGATACTTGTAGTGGCCAGAGTGCGTATTGAAAGCCGTCTTCCACTCATCTCCTTCTTTGATACGGATGAGATTATACGCTTCACGAAGGTCGGTTTTAGTGAAGACAGTAGCCCCTCTTAACTGATCAAACAATACTGAGATGAGCGGAAGGGGATAGGTGTTCTTGACTGTGATAAGATTCAATCCCCGGTAGTCAATACAGGGTCTTAACCCTCCGTCCTTTTTTGATACAAAGAAGCATCCTGCTCCTACGGAAGATTTAGATGGCCTGATAAAGCCTTTCTCCAGGTTTTCATCAATATATTCCTGCATGGATTTTGTTTCTGGAGCAGAAAGGGAATACAAACGCCCCTTAGGTAACTTGGAACCAGGAATAAGTTCGATGGCACAGTCAAAGTCACGATGTGGCGGTAAGGTATCAGCAGCCTTCTTGGAGAACACGTCCCAGAACTCATGATACTGTGAGGGAAGCCGCTCCGGAATAGGCTGAATCATACGCAGAGACAGTGACAAACAAGACTGTGTACAATAAGTACTCCACTGGACAATCTCTCCTTTTACCCAGTCTATGACAGGGTTATGACAGGAAAGCCATGGGTGGCCCAAGATCAAAGGAACCGATGAACAATCGATCAGGAAGAAGGTGATTGACTCAGAATGGAGAGCTCCGATCTTCAACTGTAGTGGCGGGGTCTCCCAGGAAATCTTGCCGCCAGGCAACGGACTTCCGTCTAAGCCACAGACAGTAATAGCAGATTTGAGTTTTACCATCGGAATTCCGGCAGAGCGGGCAAACCCGATATCAAGGAAGTTGCCTGCAGCTCCACTATCAATGAAGGCCGACAGGTCCTCAGAGCGAGCCTGGAAGGTGAGCTGTGCAGGGATTAATATGGCATTTTTCGGGGAGATAATTTGCAGACCTAGGTGAACTTTCCCCTCATTCCCTAGGCATGGTCTTTTCCCGACTTATTTGGGCAGGAACGGGAGAAGTGGCCTTTTATGCCACAGTAGAGACATAGACCTTGCGAACGTCTCCTGTCTCTTTCCTCAGAAGAGAGACGATATGCTCCTAATTGCATAGGCTCCTCATCATCCGTGGAAACAGGAATCAGAACAGATGGAGGAGAAGATGCCTCTTTTTCAGTTTTTCGCTCTTTAATTCTCCTGTCAATTTTAATGGAGAGGTGCATCAGATCCTCCAGTGAGGTAGGAGACGGATATTGCACCAAAGAGTCTTTGATTTGTTCTGACAGGCCTAAACGAAACTGAATGCGTAAGGCAGGGTCATTCCATCCGCTATCAGATGACCATCTACGAAATTCCACGCAGTATTCTTCTGCCGACCGCCGGCCTTGTTTCAAAGCCCGTAGATGAGCTTCCGCGGAGGCAACTCGATCCGGGTCATCATACAGTAGACCCAATGCCTCAAAGAAAGAGTCTACGGACTGCATGGCAGGACTGGTCTGCGGCAAAGAAAAAGCCCAGGACTGGGGTCACCTTGTAGGAGGGAAATGATGATCCCGACTCTTTGATGCTCTGAACCGGAGGAACGGGGTCTCAACCGGAAATAGAGCTTGCAACTTTCCCTGAAATTCCGGAACAGAGATCTATTTCCAGAGAAGCGATCCGGCAAATTCATCTTTGGTTCACAGGAGGAACTTGGAGTGGGTTGGGAAGTTTTTGCGGCTTCTTCTTGAACCGACAGACGCTCAGCCAATCCCTGGATCATCTGATACAAGGACTCAACATGGGCTGCTAAGGCCTGTGCTGGAGACGGTGTGGATCCGCTTCCATCCATCGCAACCTCATCTTAGCGCGGCCGGTTATAATGTTAGGAACCCCTCCAGCCGGCACAACACAACCCGGAATCTACTCTGCCAGTCAGGTGTTCACTGGAGCCCCTGATGGTGGGGACAGACTGGGCCGCAGACTGACAGGGTCGTGAAGTGTGTACCGGCTGGGGAGAACCCAGGCAAGCGGAGTGAGGTACACGCAGAGGTCAAGGGCCGGCAGCAGACAACAGTATCGGTAAACAAGCTGAGGTCAAGAGTCACAGGCAGATAGAAGAAACGGTGAACAAGCCGAAGATCAGGGTCACAGGAAACACAAGCGAAGTCCAAGTCAAAGCCAGGGGTCATACACGGGAAATCAGTAGCAGTATCAGGATACAGGAACAGGAACAAGCAGGTCAGCAGACTGGAGCACAGAAGCTATAACCGGCAATGAGGTAGCAGACCTCATTGCCTTAAATAGTGAGGACAGCAAATCAGAGCCTGGCTCTGATAATACCCAACCCCCTGAATCTAAATTCATTAGCCCGCAGGCTAGTAATATTGATGGGCGCATGCGCCCGGCTTCTCATTGCCAGGACGCAGCGCTGAAGCGTCCCTCCGTTGCCCCGGCAACAGCCGGGTCACAGGCGGAAGTGACGTCCCGGTCGCCATAGCGACGGCCGGGACGCAGATAGGAGAGTCGCGGCGGCTGGGCACCGCCGCGGCTCGTAACACTGCTTCAGTGTTTTTAGACCTTTTTGTCAGATGTTGCTATGGTATACTGAAGTAAATTACAAGCATTTCATAAGTGTCAAAGGCTTTTATTGACAATTACGTTAAGTTTCTACAAAGAGTCAATATTTGCAGTGTTGACCCTTCCTTTTAAAGACCTCTGCAATTCACCCTGGCATGCTGTCAATCAACTTCTGGGCCACATACTGACTGATGGTCACCCATTCTTGCCTAATCAATGCTTGAAGTTTGTCAGAATTTTGATGTTTTGATCTCTGAGCCACTTAGTTATCACTTTTGAATTATGGTAAGGTGCTCCATCATGCTGGAAAAAAGGCATTGTTCATCACCAAACTATTCTTGTTCTTGGATGGTTGGGAGACGTTGCTATTGCAGGATGTTTTGGTACCATTCTTTATTCATGGCTGTGTTCTTAGTCAAAATTGTGAGTGACCCCACTCCCTTGGCTGAGAAGCAACCCCACACATGAATGGTCTCAGGATGCTTTACTGTGAGCATGACACAGGACTGATGGTAGCGCTCACCTTTCCTTTTCCGGGCAAGCGTTTTTCCAAATGCCCCAAACAATCTGAAAGGGGATTTATCAAAGAAAGGGATTTTACCCCAGTCCTCAGCAGTCCAATCCCTGTACCTTTTGCAGAATATCAGTCTGTCCCTGATGTTTTTCCTGGAGAGAAGTGGCTTCTTTGCTGGCCTTCTTGACAACAGGCTATCCTCCAAAAGTCTTCGCCTCACTGTGCGTGCAGATGCACTCACAACTGCCTGCTGCCATTCCTGAGCAAGCTCTGCAGTGGTGGTGCCCCCATCCCGCAGCTGAATCAACTTTAGGAGACTGTCCTAGCCCTTGCTGAACGTATTTGGACGCCCTGAAGCCTTCTTCACAAATATTGAACCTCTCTCCTTGAAGTTCTTGATGATCTGATAAATGGTTGATTTAGGTGCAATTTTACTAGCAGCAATATCCTTTCCTCTGAAACTTTTTTTGTGCATAACAATGATGATTGCACGTTTCCTTGCAGATAACCATGGTTAACAGAGGAAGAACAATGATTTCAAGCACTACCCTCCTTTTAAAGCTTCCAGTCTATTATTCTAACTCAATCAGCATGACAGAGTGATCTCCAGCCTTGTCCTTGTAAACACTCTCACCTGTGCTAACAAGAGAATCATTGACCTGGTGGCAGCTGGTCCTTTTGTGGCAGGGCTGAAACATAGTATAAATGTTGTTTTTGGGATAAAGTTCATTGTCATGGCAAAGAGGGACTTTGAAATTTATAGCAATTCATCTGATCACTCTTCATGACATTATGGAGTATACGCAGATTGGCACCATAAAAACTGAGGCAGCAGACTTTGTGAAACATAATATTTGTGTCATATTCAAATCTTTTGGCCATGACTGTTTGTGGTCAATGGCAAAGTCCTTCATCTCAGTTTCCTTAATGAGGCAGAATATAGGCTGGAGCCATATTCAGTTATATCAATTATGGATTCATTATTTTAATCAAGGCCATAGGGTGTCTGAGAAACCTACTGTGTTAGCCACATACTTGGTTTACGCATTCTATTTTATTACAGTGTCCCTCCAAAATTTCCTTATCAGCATTAAGTGGGTCAGCCATGTCATCTGCAGACATAATTAGATTGTGCATGCTGATTTATTTCTCTATTTTAGACAAAAATATGTAAAACAACACTACAGTCCAACGGTGTGCCATAATACAAAATATAATAGCACTGCCATATACAAAAGATATATTGTATGTGCAAAAATAAGACAGACACAGTCTTCTATCCAGATATCTGTACCTGGTAGCAGAGATGTTAATTTGAAAATGCAATCCAGAGTAGTAAATAATTCCAAGTCTAAGTGGCCATCTTGCATATTGGTAACCATATAAAGTTCTGGTTTATATATAGTGGTTGTTTTTTATTATTACTATTTGGCACTGCGGAAACCTTGTGGCGCCTTATAAATAAATAATAATAATAATTACTTATTAATTATTATTATTATTATTATTATTATTATTATTATTATGATTGCTTTAAAGAAGATACCTTATTGGTACTTTGTGTGCTTGTTGTTTTTTAGCATTTTGATTTAAGTTTGATGTTTTTGTTTATTTTAATATAATTATCATTAATTTAGTTAATGCATAGTGCCTCTGTGTATGTGTGACCCAGCATTGCTGGATCACGCATGCACAATAGAGCATAATAGAACGTGTTTCCAGGTCCACTTTCGCCAAAATTAAAATAATCATTTTTATTTATTTTATTAAAACTCAATAATAGAAAAATAAATAATAATAGTTTTACTATTAAAGAAAAAGTGCTTTATTTCAATAATAAAACATTTTTTTCAGATTTAGACAGTCTGCTATTCCCATCCCGACACAATCCTCTCCTGGTTTACCTACCTTTCCAACCACTCCTCCTCATCACTACTTCCACTACTGTTGGATTCCCCAAGGGTCTGTTTACTGCCTCCTTCTCTTCTCCCTGTATACCTTCTCCCTTGCAATCTTAAAGGCTCTTTTGGCCAACTCTGTTCCTCAAGTCTGCGGCCTTGGTGTCATCCTCGACTCCTTTCTCTCCTTCAGTCCCCACATTCAGTCCCTCTTCCAATTCTGCCACTTCCATCTTCGCAACATCTCCAGGATAGGACCCTTCTCCACCTTGGATGCAACCAAAACTCTATCATAATCTCCTGCTTTGACTATTGCAACATCCTCCTCTCCAGCCACCCTCACACCTGTCTCTGCCCATTCAAATCCATCCTTATGCATTAGCCTCCCTTCTTTGTCAGTAGCTACAAGGCTTGTCTGTCTCCTACAGAATCCAGTTTAAACTCACGGACACCTATAAAGACCTCAGCCTCTCCTCTCCCCATACAACCTCTTTTTCATCCACACTCCCAGCCATCTCCACTCTGCCAATGACTGCTGCCTCACCTCCCAAATGACTACATCTTATCACTCCTGTCTCCAAAACTTCTCTACCCATGGCTTAATCTTCACCTTGCTCTCTTTATCTGTAATGATCAACTGATTTCTATATGTATCAGGAATTATCTGGCTATCTGTGTTCTGGTATTCATATCCCTTCATTCCACTATTGTGAGAAGGATAGCAAAGGTCATTAAACTCTAATATGCAAAAGTTAACCCCCCACAACACCTTTCTGTGTGTGCAAATGTGACTATTTACCTTGCTCATTCAAAGTTGACAAACAAGTTGATTTTTGGAGCCAGTTATAAAATGGTCTGTACCTTACTGTGGGACCTGCTGGAAATCCTGTTGCTTGAAAGAGTACTTCAACCTGCCTGCAACTACTTTAGGACATCCAGGGCCTGATTAGCCAATAGGCTGACTACACTATAGCCTAGGGCGCAAGGCTTTCTTTTGGCAGGGGGGAAGGGCAAAGTTTCTGGAAGTGCAAAATTGTGACAAGGAGAGGTATGAACTGAAATTAATTTTAAGATATTAAATTTTTCTTTCATGTTTCCTTTTATAAGTTTTTAATTTTGACACATTCCCATGGTAAGGGCTGAAGACCATGAGTCATCTTTGGATGGGCACTTGAGGATAAGTGAGTAGGTGAGACAAGGATGGCGACAGCCCTCGCTACCTTCACCCTCAGTAGCACTTGTTCATACCTCTGTTCTGCTATACAATTCTGATGTTAATGAAAAGGAAATGAATGACAAAGATTGCTGAGAACCTTCTAAAAAGCAAAGTGGAGCTGAGTTTTGAAAACATTGGAATATGAACATTGGTGGGTGGTGGGTGAAGGAAGACAGATTTTAAATTAAGGGCAAGTTAATTTTAACCTACCATCTATTAACCTGACGTGAAAGGTGAAGGAGCGCTATGAGCGTATCAGCTTAAGGTGGCCTGAGCTCTAAATCAGGTCCTGAGGACAACCCACTTTTTTAATTTCAATGTTTCCATCTTTCTTCTACAGTTCTGCTTCTTTAACCCTATTTGTGAGTTAAATGAATCATGAGAATGACAGGAAATTGGGACTTTCTTTAATACACAAGTCATTTTTGCGTGCTTAAATATTTTTTTACCACGTTGAGATTTCGACATTTCTTAATGCACTTACCTGCAACAAATGCTGCCCCATTAAAAATATAGGGTGAATCTACTAACAGCACATCCTGAGCACTAGTGATAAACAAATTGATTCAAATAATTTTTGAATTTTGTTGATTTTCAGCGATTTATACACTAACTTCAAAATCAGGCAACTGTCTCTCCATTTGCAATGTAGCAGTGGTCAAAGATAGCAATAACAATACCAGTACTGTTTACAGTAAAATAAATAGTTTAAAAACATGAGCAGCATTCCCCACTCTCCAAATCCTCAACCATAAAAGGTCTATACTTTTCATCAGCCAAACATGTATGGAACATGTTTGGCTGATGATCGCATTTGCAGGTTCACTTGCCACCTGTAATAAAATGTTCCCCATGTACAGTGCCCTGGGTAAAATATAGAATGAAAAATGGGTAGACCCTCTGTTGGGGTTCTTTACCTATGTTAACAGAATAACCACCTGTAATTGAATAAGTCAGTCAGCAGTTTATCAAATATCTATAGTAACGATCGATCGGAGCACAGGTTAAGAGACCACACAAGTGTCTGGTTTCCAAACCGAAACTGCTTTACTCCAGAAATAAATCATATAATTATACATAACAGTTTTTAGGGGTATAGTAATGTGACAACCAATTAGAAGTTTTAGAGGTATAACAGCGCAACAACCAATTAGAAAACAGTAAATTATGAATGCAATAAGCTAATGATACATTATGCGTATTCTGCAATTTGTAAGTTTTAAACAAGTCTTTCTTATATTTTTATCTTCTCAGGCATTGTCCCACCAGTCTAAATGTTGCTTTTCATAAAACATTCAGCTGTGCGTCCTTGGCTTGTCCATATTCTCTGAGAACATCTTTTGCAACATTTTTCAAAACTTTAATCTTTGTCTTTTCTCATTCTGAGTAAAATATCTGCTAATTTCTTTTAAAACTATAACATAATGATTACTTATATGGATATATCATTTTTATTTTGCAAACCCTCACATTCCCCAATTTTAATCGTTATTTTACAAAAGATTCTGCCTAACAGGAATCAGGCAAACAGACTAGGGTGATAGTACTAGAGGCTATGTCCCTTTGAGGTGATGCTTGTCATCTTTCCAGGCAGAGGGTAATAACAGTTGACACACATCCATCACTGTAGTCTATTCACAACCTTCTAAGGGGGAGCTATGAGAGGGAGAGATACAGAAACAAAACAAAAAAGTACAATCATTTAAACAAACACATTTCTCTTTAAACTTGACTTTCATCCCAGGTAGGAAAGTGTTGTAATCAGAGTTCTGTCTTTTCAGGATAATCTGTTATTCTTTTAAGGGTTTACAATCTTTTGTTAAATTGAAGCATTATTCCAGAAGCATTATTTCCTCATGTCTTTTCTGCAATCTCAGTACATCTTTTCTAAAGGCACATGACATGTATGTATTCCATCCTATCAACATGGTTAATACTACAATGATAATAACTAGCGGATGCACTAACAGGTTAAACATATTAGTCATTGAGGGGGATGACCCCGTGAATACACCCCATCAATGTTTTTCTAAATCATCCTTTAATTTGGTGGCCATACCTTTCAATTCATTTCCCTCAATGATAGTTACCATTTTTTCATGATTATTGGTGTAATTTACCTGTCTGAGGTGGTCATTTAATAATTTTGTTTTATTTATAATTTTCACTATTTCTTCTGTCTAGGGTTAACTGAGACAAACTTAAACTATTGTATATAAACATTTTGTCTAGCTATGACATTTTATCCTTATAGAATATTAACAACTTCCCTTGGCACTGCAAATGTGTTATGTTTATTAAACATCCTGAAAATGGGTAGGTCAGCTCGTAAGCTTGTATTATTACTTTATCATATGTAATCAAACAGATCATTTGTGGGGCTACCTCTATTAATGTTTGATACTCTTTTAGCAAATAATATTTCTATGCAAGTTACAATAAATGGCTGAACAAAGGCTTTATGAGGCCTTAACAAAAAATCATATTTAACATTTCCCATCTTTTATTCAATTTCCGGCCCTTTCTCCTCCTACCTACCTAACCTATCTATAGAACCACATTCTTATTATGCAGGTGCTTATACACATGTAGAAGGCCACATGCATAGAGTTGTTCCCCTTAAGAATCTCAACTGGTCCCCCACTAATGATAAGCCTGTGATCCTCCCTGTCCTAACTTGATTTATGAGGAGATGCAATTTGGCAAATGTCCATGTCTAGAAATGATGGTTTCTTAAAAAATGGTTTCTTTGAAAGATGGTTTCTTAGTAGGTAGTTAATGAGTCTATAGTAGTTCTGCAGGCCTTGCATGTCCTTTGTTCAGTCTTTAGTAGTTTCTTGTAGCAAACTGTGCAGTTCTTTGGCTTTGCTGGTCCAAATAATTCATGACACTCATAGTCTGGTCAGGTTTCAGAAGTAATCTCTGTGATCATCAGAGGTTCGGGATTTTCAGTGGTTCCCTTTTTGGAGAGACAACAATTATGTGTCAGTAACTTCTTAATCAGCCATATATTTAGTTTCATTATCACATATACAATCAACAGGGTTGCAAAACCATTTGCTACTAATGCCAATATTTCCAATATCCAACATGAATCATTACTGACAACTTTACCAGTGAGGTTATGTATCTACACAAAGGCATTTTCAGAGTTTACTCTACTAAGAGTGCAAATTATTGAGCACTCCTTCCCATATGTTTCTCACAGTGGCATAGGCAATTTGTCACTTATCTGTCTGTTTCATACTGGGTTAGGGAGGCCTTGATCCCTACTTCAGTTACAGTTATTCTGGCAAGACATATCAATACCATAAGACAGTCATTTCTATTTATCAGAACAAGACTCCCCTGATTTGAAGACTTTGCAGTGTGATGTGTGAATCCAGGTGTCTCTTTCCTGTACTTTCACTGCCATGGGAGTCGTCAACAGGACTTGATAAGGACCCTTGTATCTGGGTTCAAGACTTCTCCTGATGGGCTTTCTTACGACCACCCAGCCCCCAGGTTGCAGTTTATGGGTACCTGTATCAAAATTAGGGTCTGGAATGGAGGAGAACATTTGACCATGTATTTCAGTTAGTTGTTTCTGTAATAAGGCAACATAGTTCAACAAATCACTATATACATGCTGTAGTTGCTATGCAAAATAACAGCCTGTTCTGTTTGCTGTGCCAAACAGTATCTCATTTGGTATTAAACCTGTGTCTTTCCTAGCAGTGTTTTTTACTGAGTGCAGGTAAACATGAGATTCATGGCAGACCTGTTTCAGCCATTATTTTCTGAATTTTCAATTTCAGAGTACCATTAAGGCGCTTCACACATTCCGAACTTTGGAGTCTGTAGGGGGTGTGAAGGGCAGGTATGATTCCCATGTCTATTAATAGTTTCTGGAATCCTTGCGTCGTAAAGTGTATCCCTCTGTCACTTACAATGACCTCTGGTACCCCATATCATCAGATTACCTCATTTGCAATTTTCTTGGCTAATGCTTTTGCTTTTGCTTTTCTATACAGCCATGTCTCCAGCCAGTGACTAAAGAAGTCGACACAGACAAGCACATTCTCAAAGCCCGAGCATTTGGGAAGTTATATAAAGTCTATCTGTATCCTCTTATAGGGATACTATGCCTGGGGTGTGCTTTTCCATGGATTTGGGACAGACTTACCAGGGTTATTCTTTGCACAGACTAGGCATCCTGCCACTAACGACTGTGCTGCTTGGGCGAACCCTGCTGCTATCCATAACCTGTTAGTGAGTACAACCTTAGCATCTTTTCCCAGATGCACTTTCTCGTGTGCTATATTGGCCATAATGGGATAAACTACTTTTGGCAGACACAAACACTGACCTTTATACCACTCCTTGCACTTCTAGTGCTCCATGTTTTGTCCAACTCTTTTTCTTATTCTCTGTTGCTTGTCTTTCCATAAGTTGGAGTGTGGTCTGGTCAAACTTGGTGTCAGGGGGTCACCATGTAAATAGACTCCCCTTGGGGTACTGGAGCTATGGCGGCTTCTCGTGCGGCCTGGTCTACTAGTTTATTGCACTTAGCTTCGGGGGTAGTATCTTGGTGTGTGTCTTCACTTTCATCACTGTCTGGAGGACAGCTGGAATGCAGTGAACAGTGCCCTGGTATGTTCAGCATATTGACTGGTTTGCTTGCTGAACCCATAAGGTCCCTACTTTTCCATATATGGCCATAATCATGCGCAATTACAAACGCATAACTTGAATCAGTGTAAATATTTACTCTTGTCCTTTTGCATATATGCATGCAGGTGTCAGGGCCTTTAGTTCAGCTTCTTTTGCTGATGTGACTCGGTAGAGTCTGTTGAATCACTATTTCTGTGTGTGTGGTTACAGCACACCCTGTATAAGGGACAGGATCTATGTAATAGTGTGAACTATCTACAAAAAGAGTGATATCTGCATCTGGTAATTGTTTATCTTTAATGTCAGAGATTCTTGTTTCATTAGTTCAATACAATCATATTCAGAAAAATTTTGTGTTTGCATTTTTTTCTTCCTGTTCAAGCTGGGATTCCCCCGAATCCCTAGGGGAACCTGGTAAGTCTGGCTGCTGAGAAGTGTTTTGTTTGTGCTTGATTTAAAATTTCTGTTACTGCATGTGGCACCATTAGGGTTACTGGGTACCCTAGCACAATATCAATGCAGCCACTGCTTTAATACATGTATGTGCAGCTCCTATGATTGGGTCTAATTGTGCAGAGTAGTATGCAAGTGACCTTAGCTTGCGACCATGTATCTGTGTCAGTACTCCTTGTACATGTGCACTGACTTCATGACAAAATAATGTGAATGGCTTGTCATAATCTGGCAAAGCCAGTGCTGGCGTTGAAGTTACTTCAGCTTAAAATTGGTTAAACATTTGGTTCTGCTCAGAGGAGAGTGTAAATAGCTTGCTATCATCCGGAAGGAGCTCAGATAATAGCTCATAAAGTCTTAAAATCTTTTTTCATTTATGTACAAACATTGAATTCCCAACAATGCATTACCATACCCACGATACCAAGAAGTATTTACAGTATTTGACTATTATAGCACAGTAAATAAGGATAAAAATAAAAAACCTTTTGCTATCTACCATAATTTGACATTGCATTACTTTCTTTCAAACCATCTGATATAAACTTTGGTTTAATAAACAAACAAACAAAAACAAACCCAAACATTATTTCATATTCAACTCTATTAGTCGATTTCTCCTTTTCTCTTTAAAAACACAGTAGTCATTACTCAGCAGAGTCTACGTTATTTAAATTCTTGATTAGTTTCTACTTATGTTTGTTGTAGCTGTGGATCAAAGCATTGCAAACTTCTATTCATTGGAAGTTGGATAAATTCAATCTGGATTGAAAGGGTGCTTTGTAGCTGGAGAGCTTCTGTGAAGAAAAAAACTTTTGCATAGAGATTAACTTTTATTCACTAGGAATTACAGTAACTGTAACATGCGTGTATACTGTTATCAGGTAACCAGTGAACAGCTGCTAAAAGCTTAACTGTGACGCTATGCGTTCCATGATTTGAAAAAACTATTTCCTCAAAGGGGCAGTTCCTAATCTCACAAACAGGGAATGTCAAAGTGACGAGACATGGGCGAGTTTTCAAAGCCACTCCTTTCTCATCATTTCTTAGTACCGCCCTTTTAAATTACACTAATTAAATTTCCGGGTTTAGAAACATTCAAACTGGAATCTTTGTTCCAAGTATTCAACCATTTTAAAAGCAGCACTGTCTCATAAATCAGAGTACTCTCGTTAGACACAACACATTGTGTCTATAAATCATTCAACAAAATCTCCCGTGACCAAATATTCACACATATTTCTAGATTCTGTGATTTTCGTGTTCAAAGTAAAAATATATATTCACAATTCTCGCTCACAGACGACATTTTATCTCGTAACATTTCTTTAAAGGCATAACAAACCCTCCTGATTTCTGAGAACATTCATCAGCCTCATTTTAACAAAGATAAAAACAGCTTTTAATATCTACATGTAAGCTCACTCCCACAATTCTCAACTTCAGAAACAAAATTTCTTTGTTTAAATACAGAAACGGCTTGTTGGATCCCAGCCAACTTTGTTCTGACACTAGTAATAATAGTGATAATGGACATTATTTATAATCTTGTCCGTGCAATCGGACCAAACATTTTAAAACTTCTTTTGTATCTCTTTAAAAGCTTATCATTAAGCAATGAATGTACAACTTTTTCAACCTTGAAACATGTTTCTTGTAAAAAATGGACAAGACAGACAAACATTGTGATTTAAACTAAATCACACCTCTCCCTTACAGAGCACTAAGACAGAGAACAAACAGCGTGAATTATCACGGATCTCCCTCACACGCAGTAAGACAGAGACAAAACTTACATACAGAGAAAGAAAACTTAACTGACATCTACCAGCCTACTGCTGTGGAACTACAAGTCACAGCATTACACTAAATACAAGTTAGCTTCAACATGTTATCATCACTCGGCACTCGACATATTTAAGCATACTCAAACCTTTTTATCAATTTTACATATATTGTCAGATAACAAAATCTTTCCTCAAAATTTCTTTCACACTGTACGGATAGGGGAGAAAATACACAGTGCACTCGGCAAGTGTTATATGTCACTTATTTCACAATAGAAGGGATTGTCCATTGTGCTGTATATCTTCTTAAGGATAAGCTTTAGTAACGAGTATGTGGATTCCAAGTAAAAGGTCCTTGGATTACACGGATCACAACTGGCAGTAGTACTAATAATTCCACAAATATCAATTCCTTCTTTGTCTATTCCCACCTTGTTGTAAAACGGTCATAAACCTTCGCCATTGTTCTGGATCTAAAGTACAGTCAGGGGTAAATCCTGCCCTTTTGAATATTTTTGGGAGACCCACCTGTGATTTCTTCTCTTACCTACAGCCTAATATGTATTTGGGAGTAAGTCCCTTTTTCTTGCTAACCTGTGCCCCCATCTGAAGATAGCGAGTCTTCAGATACCTTTGGGTTGCTAAATACTGCACGCACCTTTTTAGCCCGTACTACTGTAGTTACCGGAAGGAGAGTAAACCTCTATTCAATAAGGGTTATGGCTTTGTTTAAACAATCCCAACAGCTGTTATCCCCGCTGCACAGCACTTACAGACAAAACAAATGAACATCAGTGCTAGGACAACAACACCAATAATTATTGGGATCATTGTCTTATTCTATGAGGACCAATTATCGAAACCTTGATATCATCTCCTGTATATCCCGAACAATACCAAATCACATAGGAGGTACAACAATTACAGCCCCAATTTTCCCTCAACGGTTTACACACTTTGACATTCATAGACAATTAGACTGAAACAAATAATACATTACATTAAACATATACTTTCCCTAATGAGATATCAAGAGCTGACTTATCAATTAGGTTCATAGGAGTGCGACAAATCAATTAGACAGAAATATCCCTGGGAACCATAAGTGCTGATTACGAAGTAAACAAAGTGTAAAACACACTCAATGTTTACTTACCGTACGGATTTATGTAGTCAGCAGTTACGGTCCGTTCCAGAGGGTCTTATTTTTCTGGCAATCGATGTGCACTCCCGGTTTTCCGGCACCAAGAAATGTTGGGGTTCTTTACCTATGTTAACAGAATAACCACCTATAATTGAATAAGTCAGTCAGCAGTTTATCAAATATCTATAGTAACGATCGATCGGGGCACAGGTTAAGAGACCACACAAGTGTCTGGTTTCCAAACTGAAACTGCTTTACTCCAGAAATAAATCATATAATTATACATAACAGTTTTTAGGGGTATAGTAATGTGACAACCAATTAGAAGTTTTAGAGGTATAACAGCGCAACAACCAATTAGAAAACAGTAAATTATGAATGCAATAAGCTAATGATACATTATGCGTATTCTGCAATTTGTAAGTTTTAAACAAGTCTTTCTTATATTTTTATCTTCTCAGGCATTGTCCCACCAGTCTAAATGTTACTTTTCATAAAACATTCAGCTGTGCGTCCTTGGCTTGTCCATATTCTCTGAGAACATCTTTTGCAACATTTTTCAAAACTTTAATCTTTGTCTTTTCTCATTCTGAGTAAAATATCTGCTAATTTCTTTTAAAACTATAACATAATGATTACTTATATGAATATATCATTTTTATTTTGCACTGCTAGTCACGCTAGGCTGGCTTCCAATAAAAAGAGAGTCCACAATCATGGCTGTTCAGCACAGGATTGATAGCCTCTGGGAGAAGGAGAAGAAATAACAGTATTCACGAACCATCTCAGACGCTAACAGCATTGCACTGATTAGCACTGGGGCTTTTCCCAAATCCCTGGCCCGAGGGGGTCATATAATGAGCAAGATTGGTAACCCTAAGTAAGTCTGTTCATTATACCAAAAACGTTTTTAAAAGATAAACATTATTTGAATAAAAGATTTCTGATTCCCCAAAACTTTATTAAATTAGAGAATCCGTGATTTTACATAGTCCAGTAACAGACAGATCTCAAGTGTGGGGTTTCCTTGCCATAGTGAAAACCAGCCTCAGTCTGGTAAACGCAGGGTTGGTGCATTTGTAGTGCTTGGGTTCAGGAAACCTGCGCTAAAAAGGTTAGAGGTAATAAGGTTTATTTTCCTTTTTAGCTGATTTGTGGTTAAAACCACAATACCATGAAATAAACTTTTTAAACCAAAGGGGCAGTTTAAATTAATATTTGTAGCTAAATGACCTTCTGGATTTTCATATACCTCTACAAAGCACCTGTAAAAGAACAGTCCCACACATACTTCCTGTAACAAAATGGGCACTAAACACTTGGCCAAAAATAGATGCATTACATGGCAAAATGGAACATTCGCTGTGGGACCATATTTTTGCACATATATTGCCCTGTTTTTTTCTCTGTAACAGTCTTTGCTCTGCCATTTTTCTTCTTGATGTATACATTGCTAGAAAAAGGGTACATGTGTCCCAGCAAAATCTAAATTAATTTGCTCTTCAAGAAATCGTTCAAAATCCCTAAAACATGTTTGGTTACAACAGCCATTGGTAGTAACATGAGTTAGCGTTATTCAATAATAGGTGCAAAATGCAGGCAGGTTAAGATTTAATAGCCATTGCTTCATATATAGCTTTTGTGATGTCTGACTGGGTATAAAAGTTAGTCCTGATCATATAACGGGCACTGTTTATTTCTGTCTGCTGGATCTGACATCACACAGTTTAAAGTTTGATTATTTTATATCTGAAAAATGTTATGTACTACTATGTACTTTACCAAGATTGGAAACCAGAGCTGTGTAGGGGAAAGAAGCAGATCCCTATCAAATTATAATTCCACCGGGTGATAGCCACTTTGTGATGTGATTTGAGAGTGTGTGCAGTAACAGTTGGGGGGTTGGTGAGTAACATACTAAGTAGGGGTTATCTTTTTATATTGGCTACATAATGCTCAGTCTTGCACCTTGGTGATAAGATGAGACTTAGGGGTATATTAACTAAACTGCGGGTTTGAAAAAGTGGAGATGTTGCCTATAGCAAACAATCAGATTCTAGCTGTCATTTTGTAGAATGTACTAAATAAATGATAACTAGAATCTGGTTGCTATAGGCAACATCTCCATTTTTTCATACCCACAGTTTAGTATATATACCCCTTAGTTGCTCAACTTTTTCTCTTTTTATATTGATCACCGGGTAAGATCTATCTTCGTATCTTGTTTGCCACATAGGGCTTATGTTTTTATATTGGTCACAAGATAGGTCTCAGGCATTTATACTTGTCCACAGGTTTGTGCACTTGTCATCAGATTGGGCTCAGTTTTGAGTATTGGTTTCAGTTGGGAATACTGGGCACCAGATTGGATTTAGATTTGAAAACTTGCCATCAGGGCCTGATCAACCACTAGGCTGACCAGGCTGCAGCCTGGGGCGCTGGGTCCCGGGGGGCACGGCGCTGTGGGTATTTTATTTAATTTTTTTATTTATTTATTATTTTTTATTATTATTTTTTTTTATTATTATTTTTTTTTTTTTTGGGGGGTGGGGGAGGGGTGGGGGTTGCCACGGGGAATCGCCGCGGGGGAAGGGGGGTCGCCACGGGGGGGTGGAGGGCTCGACGATCAAAAGCATTGGTGGTCAGTGGTTAGCAACACACAGCCAATCGCCAGGCTGCCTGTTGCTGTGCAGCAGACAGGAAGCAGGACGTCTTCACTTCCTATCTGCTGATCTGAGGAGAGGAGCGACGCTGGCACAACTACAGGTAAGTGAAGGGGGGAACTGCCCTGCATATCTATAGGGAGGGGGGGGAACTGCCCTGCATATCTATAGGGAGGGGGGGGAACTGCCCTGCATATCTATAGGGAGGGGGGGGAACTGCCCTGCATATCTATAGGGAGGGGGGGGAACTGCCCTGCATATCTATAGGGAGGGGGGGAAACTGCCCTGCATATCTATAGGGAGGGGGGGGAACTGCCCTGCATATCTATAGGGAGGGGGGGGAACTGCCCTGCATATCTATAGGGAGGGGGGGGAACTGCCCTGCATATCTATAGGGAGGGGGGGAACTGCCCTGCATATCTATAGGGAGGGGTTGAACTGCCCTGCATATCTATAGGGAGGGGGAGAACTGCCCTGCATATCTATAGGGAGGGGGGGAACTGCCCTGCATATCTATAGGGAGGGGGGGGAACTGCCCTGCATATCTATAGGGAGGGGGGGAACTGCCCTGCATATCTATAAGGAGGGGGGGAACTGCCCTGCATATCTACAGGGAGGGGGAGAACTGCCCTGCATATCTATAGGGAGGGGGAACTGCCCTGCATATCTATAGGAAGATGGGGAACTACCCTGCATATCTATAGGGAGGGGGGAACTACCCTGCATATCTATAGGGAGGGGGAGAACTGCCCTGCATATCTATAGGGAGGGGGGGGAACTGCCCTGCATATCTATAGGGAGGGGGGGGAACTGCCCTGCATATCTATAGGGAGGGGGGGAACTGCCCTGCATATCTATAAGGAGGGGGGGAACTGCCCTGCATATCTATAGGGAGGGGAGAACTGCCCTGCATATCTATAGGGAGGGGGAACTGCCCTGCATATCTATAGGAAGGGGGGAGAACTACCCTGCATATCTATAGGGAGGGGGGAACTACCCTGCATATCTATAGGGAGGGGGGGAACTACACTGCATATCTATAGAGAGGGGGGGGGGGGCTACCCTGCATATCTATAGGGAGGGGGGGACTACCCTGCATATCTATAGGGAGGGAGAGTTGGGGCTGTCATGCATATGTATAGGGAGGGAGAGGGGGACTGTCATACAAATCTATAGGGTGGGAGGGGGGGGGGGGCTGCCATGAAAATCTATAGGGATGGAGAGAGGTTGATATGTATGAAGGAGGGCAGAGGAGGGGTATATGTGACTGGGGGAGTTTTGATGTGACGGGGGGGGGATAGCTAGCTAGCAGAGTGAAGGTAAGGAAAATGGCTGCAAGGGGGATGGATGCAGGGTGGGAGGTAAAGAAAATGGCTGCAGCAGGGGTTAAGGAAAATGGCTGTGGGGGTATTTAAAAAATAGAGCAGCTTTGGGGGGCAGAATCTCATGATTGTGTGGTGGTCACATGGGTGGTCTCAGCAATCACTAGAATACTAAATATTAGTGAGATGGGGCTGGTAGAGGTTTGTATTTGATTGACAACAAATATTCAGATATTGCTTATATATGCCTGTCCAATGGGGTACTTTTAGCTGGCCATAATGGAGTGTTTTGTTTTAACTAAAGGGCCTAATCATTCAGGGTTTGCATTATAATACATTTTTGCATTTTCAAAACAGGACGCCAACTTTCCAGAAGCCAGCGAGAGGATAACAAAGTTGCAAGAGAGAAGAGCAAGAACAGGTAAGAGACAATGGCACAATCTGTCTAAATATGAATGCTGGAGAATACACCTGAACATTCATATTCAGGAGTGTTCCTATATACCTATATATTCGGAGGAGGGGGGGGGGGGGGCGCTGCGGCCGTATTAGCCCTAGGGCGGCCAGAACCCTTAATCAGGCACTGCTTGCCATCAAACTTGGCTCAGTTTTATACTATTCATCCCTGCAATCTATGTTTAAAAGTATGTTCATCCATGCTACTACTACTTTGATCATTATTCTGTGAAATTCATCCCTGCAATCTATGTTTAAAAGTATGTTATAGGAAACTGTTATCTGTTTAAACTTAGGTTGGCACAGTCTTTTATTGCTGCCTAATTTATGATGGGTATCTGGCCTCCTCCATCCTATCCCACAAATGTTTTCTTTTCCTTTGATTAGCTGACCAATTAGCACATCTGTAGTGTATTCCTAAATTAGACTGACTACATCTTAGCTTCATTCTATGGGGAGACGTATGTGGGGTTAGACGTGGGTGATTTCTGCACTAAGTGGGATTTTCTCACAAAGTGGACGAAAATGCACAGTTGGACAAACATTGGACCCATCATCATGGGTGACTTCAACATCCCCATTGATAACCCACCTTCCAAAGCTGCATCCAAACTACTCTCTCTAACATCCTCACTTGACCTCTCCCAGTGGATTGAATCATCTACTCATAAGGATGGCCACTGCCTTGATCTTGTTTTCTCTAGACTATGCTCAGTTTCTAATTTTATTAATACACCCTTTCCCCTCTCGGATCATCACCTTATCAGCTACACTCTCACCCCCACTGCTCTAACCTCTCTACTGTCTAACTCAACCAAGCCTCCTCATACTCGCAGAAATCTTAATTCTATTAATCTTCAACAATTTTCCACCTCTCTCCAACACCTTCTCTCCCCTATCTCTACATTCTCATCCCCTGAGATGGCAGTACCTCATTTTCACCTAACCTTAGCAACAGCCCTTGATCAAGTGGCTCCAGCGACACTACATACTACACGTCGACTTCGATGTCAACCGTGGCACACCAAAGCAACATGAAATCTTCAAAAACTTTCCCGTAAAGCAGAACGTCACTGGCGTAAATCTCGAACCTCTAATGACTTCTTCACATATACTTCTGTCTACCACTCCTATCGAAATGCTCTGGACACTGCAAAACAAACATACTTTCAATCTCTTATCTATGCTCAGGCTTCTAACCCCAAACGCCTTTTCAATACATTTAGTCATCTTCTCAATCCTCCCACCCTGAACCCTCCATCTACTATCAGTGCTCAGGATCTTGCTTCCTACTTCAAGGACAAGATTGACAAGATCAGACTAGAAATGGTATCCTCTTCCTCAACAAGCCATCAGCACAATTCCTTCCCACTACCCTCTGACACCCTATCTTCATTTGATCCCACAAATGAAGAGGAAATTTCTACGCTCTTCTTATCTTCCTACTCTACCTCTTGTCCTCTTGATCCTATTCCCTCGCAAATTGGTAGATCCCTGTCTTCTGTGCTCATTTCACCTCTAACTCAAATCTGTAATCTCTCACTCTCTACTGGCATCTTTCCATCACTATATAAGCATGCAGTGATTACTCCTATTCTAAAAAATCAAAACTCCGACCCAAACTCTCTCTCAAATTACCGTCCCATCTCTCAGCTCCCTTGCCCCTCCAAGCTTCTAGAGAGGCTTGCCTATACTTGCCTCACAGGCTTTCTTTCTGCAAACAACCTGTTGGATCCTCTTCAGTCTGGCTTTCGTTCTCAACACTCCACAGAGACTGCGCTGACCAAGGTTGTTAATGATCTGATCACTGCTAAGACTGAACGCCATTACTCTCTCCTAATTCTCCTGGATCTTTCGGCTGCATTTGACACCGTTGACCACTCTCTTCTCATACAAACGCTGCAATCCCTAGGTCTTCAAGACACTGTTCTATCCTGGTTCTCATCCTACCTCTCTAATCGCTCTTTCACTGTTAATTTCTCTGGAGCCACCTCTGCTCCGCTTCCCCTATCAGTTGGAGTACCACAAGGCTCAGTACTAGGTCCTCTGCTGTTCTCTATCTATACCGCCTCTCTTGGAAATCTAATAAGTTCCTTTGGCTTTCAGTATCATCTCTATGCGGATGATACCCAAATCTATCTAGCCTCTCCTGATCTCTCGACATCTGTGTTGTCCCGTGTAACTGACTGTCTTTCTGCCATATCATCTTGGATGTCCTCTCGTCAACTCAAACTTAATCTTTCTAAAACAGAGTTAATAATATTCCCACCCGCCAACAAGAGCATACCTGACATTTCTATCTCTGTTGATATCATGACCATAAATCCCACCCCACAAGCTCGCTGCCTAGGTGTAATCCTTGATTCACGCCTATCCTTTGTTCCCCACATTGACTCTATATCTAAATCATGTTACATACATCTAAAGAACATTTCCAGAATCCGCACATATCTCACACAAGACACTGCTAAAACCTTAAATCATGCACTAATCATCTCCCGCATTGACTATTGCAATTCCCTCCTTACTGGTCTTCCCAAAAACAGACTCAAACCCCTAAAATCTATTTTGCATGCTGCGGCAAGACTGATTTTCCTTGCAAATAGCTATTCCTCTGTTGAATCACTCTGTATGTCTCTACACTTGCTGCCTGTTTTCTACCGAATCCAATATAAAATACTTTTACTAACCTACAAGGCCATCAACAAAGCTGCACCAACATACATCTCCTCTCTTGTCTCAAAATATCTCCCAACTCGGCAACTCCGTTCTGCAAAAGATCTGCGTCTCTCATCCACCCTCATTACATCCTCCCATTCCCGGTTACAGGACTTTTTTCGGGCTGCACCCACTCTATGGAACTCTCTCCCTCGCACAATAAGACTCTCCTCTGGTCTACAAAATTTCAAGCGTTCTCTGAAAACCTACCTATTCAGACAAGCTTATAATATTCCTCAACCACCCTCTTAACCTCACTACCTTTAGCCTGTTACACAATTTCACACAAGACAACTACCCCCTGACCAACATTGTTGTGTGACAGGATCATTTAGCTTATGAGTCACCTTACCTTTGCACTCTGGCTGGGCCAAGATGCAAAATGTATACTTAACCTCATGTGTCAATCTCCCATTGTCCCATAGATTGTAAGCTTGCGAGCAGAGCCTTCTCACCTCTTTGTCTGTTTTACCCAGTTTGTTTATTAGTTTATTATGTTTGTCCCCAATTGTAAAGCGCTACGGAATATGTTGGCGCTATATAAATAAATGATGATGATGAAGAATGTGCTCAGTTTTGTATATTAGGCACCACACTGAGCTTATATTTGTATACTAGCCACCAGAATTGGCTCAGCTTTAATGGGCATAATGTATGTGATAACTATAGAACAGAAACACAACCTTATTGGCACTAATAACTGAATAATCCAGACACTGCAGGATATGTACAATACCTATGTGGAATATAAAATCTGAAAAGAACGCAGAGAAAAAAAATAAACGTTCAATTAATGTTGCCTGTGAATATTATAGTCATTTATGATTACACATGGAAATTTAAAAACAAAAAATGTTTGTTTTTTGTGTTTTTTTGGGGGGGTTCTTGAAAAACACTTATTAGAGTGTTCGTAATGTCTACTGTACATAAGACATTTTTACAGTTGCTCCTAATTGCAAACTCTTGTTTTAGCATACTCAGTCATTACCACTAGTAATGACACTTAGGGCTAGATTTACTAAGCTGCGGGTTTGAAAAAGTGGGGATGTTGCCTATAGCAACCAATCAGATTCTAGCTTTCATTTATTTAGTACGTACTAAATAAATGAAAGCTAGAATCTGATTGGTTGCTATAGGCAACATCCCCACTATTTCAAACCCGCAGATTAGTAAATCTAGCCCTTAGACTAGACCTGTAGCTGGAGCTAGAGATATGGCAGAAAACCAGCGTAGTTCTGCGTGCACCTGAGTTTGACTTGCACGAGAATGCCCTTACTGTACACTGCCTACGTGCGTTTTGCCCATTACCCACCCCGTTCCCTCCCCAAAATTGTAGGCTGTAGTAAGTGTTATTTGGACTCAAAGATGACCTGGTCGTGGTTGCATTCTGTTGCGTATATTCCAGTTCTGAGCATGGGCAGAGTGATTTTGCGGACGATAAACACAAAATCGTCAGATGTGTTCATTAATGATAACGACTTGAGCCCTTTATAAGAAGGAGAGATCATCTATTTAGAAACTGGTGTGTGAATGAATAACTAAATTAATTATATATAGAAGAAATTATTTTCCTTTTAGTTTTTATAATTAAATTAAAGTAACTCATAACTATTATCATTGACCCAATGGTTATCTTAAAATGTTTAATCTTACAATTCCCCAATATCTGTTCAGATAAACATAATTTATTTTTATAATAACATATATTACTATAGTTGTCTACAGTGTGGTTATATTGTTTTAAATAAATTGTTTTAACAAAAATATACATATAGGCACCTTGTAAACAGCAGCACATATTTAGATACCAGTGGTATATATAGAAAAATAATACTCTCACTTCAACTGGGATTGGGACTCATACGTTTCTGCAGAAAGAGACCAAGAATTGTATACATAACTGCTTTTTGTGTCAAGTTTCTGGTTTGATCTAACATGCACACCCCTATCCAAGCTAATAATATCATACTATTGTTTCTTTCCTAGCTTTAATTAAGATTGATTATATTGATCTTAGCTGATAACAATGTGTCTATCACTACTGGGTCTAATGAGTTGCACACTAGCAATGTGGATAGCATTATTTGACTGGGTTAGCTTCCGATCAGAGTGCTAGCTGCGCCGAGTTTGTATGGATTTGTGTGGATCCTCCAAATTTTTTCCCTCTTTCCATAGCCATACTGTCATGGGTACATTGATATAGTACACTTACTGTGCCATTTTCAAAGTGTTCCATAAAATGTCAAAGAAACATGGGCTCACTATAGTTAATTAATGCTCCCTATTCTAGACCTTATATGGAGAACCATAAGTCCCAGGATTATTATGCTCATAAACCCATGCATGTATTCATATCCATTACTATTCTTTCGTATTTTTAATGGGGGGAGGTCGGGTGTTCCACCTCTTAACTACAAAACGTTTCCTCCATATATAGCTATAAACAGGCCAGTGACAGCCTTGGTGTGGTATGAACGCTATTTAAACCAATACAGAACCAGTGATTTCTATATTGGGGTTTCCATAAAAACGTGGTGACGTCATTATATCAGGAGACTTCCTTCAAACGGGTTGGTCATGTCAGAGCCCCCTATATGTCTGGATTAATAGACCATTGATAATCAAACATTGTACAAAGTTACATATCTGGTATCCTTATACTTGGGGAACATTTCTGGGGTTGCCTTAATCATCTAAAAGTAGCTTCAGTAGGAATTGTGTGAAGGTTTATTTTATTTTTGCATTTTTCTCTATATAAAATCCAGAAATTCAAAATTGGATAGACTAAAAAGTGTATGTTATTCCCAGTGAAACCAATGCATCTCCAAACATTAAAGGATAATCTGGTCATGCAGAGGTGAAAACCCTCTGGCCATTAGGAAGGTAATTCATTTAATTTGTTTGTAATTTGTTTGTAGGAACCTCCAAGTCTAAAATCAGTTATAAGAGTGATGGGACATTACAGGTGTCTTTATATTGTCACATTTTTACATTTTAATGTATTTTTTTCTTATATTGGTATTTTTGCACCTAGAAATACACTTTTCTGTATAAAATATGCCTGGATAGTACAAAAAGTGCTTTATTGAATGTCAATTCATTATCTTACCACCTCTTAGGATTTGTGAAAAGCAAGTAATTTTCTCCATCGCCACCCGCTAAACCTAAAATGCCCCCACAAATTCGGAACACTTATCCTTTGGAGCTTTTAAATATCTTCACCAGCTACACATAATTGTGTGTTTGCAAGATGCAATTGTGCAGCAACAATAGTTAGATCACATCACAAAATAGGCATTTGTGCTACAGGCTCAATTTTCATAAAATGACCTTTAATATGTGTTCTTTCATTTTGTTTGGGAGTAATTATCACCATAAAAATGTTTCATTAACATATGCATATTCTAGTTATCTCTTCTTCTTCTTCATCATAAGTGGTTTATTACCATAGGGTAGACAGTAGATACGCAATGGGATGTTTCTAAAATAGCTTGAAACCCAGGGTCTAGGAGAGAACAAAAATATTATTTATCAGTATTACCAATCTCTCTCAAAGATTATATGTTCTGCTGATGCACAACAAAATGTAGATGCACTTTGAGTAATTTGCAGTTGCGACTCCCTATGCCTGAATCGGTGAATCAGGGGCGTGCAAGTGCAAGTTCAATACAGTAGAAGCCCAAGTTAGACTTGACCACATGTTGCGATACATCTCTTAAGAGACTTATTTAGTTTAGCTCTGTAAGGGGTCTATGCATTAAGCTAATTTGACACTTAAAAGATGCAGAAACACAGAAATCTTCTCCGTGTAGGCTAACACCGTGCAGCATCGCAGTCCCCATAGAGTAATAAGGGGACTGTGATATTCTGCAATGCATGAAGCTTTGAAAAGCTTTGCATTGGACGGACAGGTAACGCTTTCTCAGGATGGCGTTACCTGCTTTTTTCTATGAGATTCTGCTGCAGCCTCTATAACCGGCAGCGCTAGGCTGCTAGTAAAAAGGTAAAATACTTTGCAGAACAGGGGTTTTGTGCAGGTATTCAAAAGAAGGGGGAGGCTTGCTGGATTCGGGTAGAACATCAATATTTAGTGCAGCTTTCTGCTGCAATACATATTTATAGATTCTGCATCCCTACTGTCACCAATGATGCATAAACTCCTAAGGCCTAGTGTATAGATACATGCTAATTCTGATGACATTATTAGCCCACATCACTAGTGCACACAACTTAAGTGTATTACAAAATACAAACATAAGGTTACAACTTTGCGGCAGTAGGTTTAGCCTACATTCGGGATGCAAAATTGCGGCCTACCTTAATGTGTAATACACACTAATGAAACACATTATGAGAAAATTTCTTAGTAAGGGTATATTCATAATAACCTGAAAACCAAGGAAACATCTGTCTAGTAAGTGGAAATGAAGACTGCTTTTCGCCCTGCATTGTAACCATATGCTCTATAAACGTGCTGATACATGCAGAAGGCAATTTGTGCTTTGCAAACACATTTCCGTGATTTTATTATTGGATATATGCTATGAATTAAACTGATTAAGCAGATCTGATCAAACACTGGAGCCTATTTATGATCCTCCGTATTTATCATTTTTTATTGCCACTTATCACAAGTATAAGAAATGATGTTTCGCAGCAATTTATCATTACATACAGCTGGGACAGCACCTCCAGTAAACAGCTGTACTGGAGAACACATACCTGGCCAGTAATTTTTTGCCTTTAGACTTGCTTATAATCTTTTTAGTGCATATGAGCAAACTCAAACTCAGACTCAGGCATGTGCATTTTGTCACCCCTTTGTCCTGCTCCCAGGACCTTTCCGAACTCCAGCAAAACATCCTAAATGTAGGAACATTTATATATACTTTTCCCTGTCAATTCAATTTTCTTACACTAGGCAGCACTGTGTGTCCCTTGTCCCTGCAGCAGTTGCTCTGGAAGCATCACTGCATTCATTCCTAGACTGAGGAAAGAACTATTAACATCATCCTCAGAAACTAAGCTTTTCTGTGTTAATATGTTAGCCTGTTTTGCTGTCCCCATACAGAATTACGGGGACAGCAGTAGCTGTAGTGAATTGCGTTAGAGTCTTCATATATAGTCCTAATACTTAATTTTGCCGTAATCCTGCAAAAACTGGTACCACAGCTATAATTTATGCTATTTGGATAGGAAAATCCCTATCTCAGTCCTATACATCAATGTGTCACTGCATGTAATAGCATTGCTATCTCTGGCAGTATAATTCACTTTGCTTGGAGAAGACTATTTAACAAGAGTCGCAATGGTGCAAGCACCGCTGCAATCCTCCTTCTGTCATTGCCATCTCAGGATGGTCAATGAAAAATGTCTTATTTAAAATGTAATTTTTTAAATATTTTACATCTATTTTTTTAAATGCATCTTTTTTTTTTACACAGTCTGAGCTTTCAGTTCGCTGCGCATGCAAGAACCAACCATCCGGGACACACATGCGCATATCCCCTGAGACTGGCCTGGCGAAGTAGTGAGCTAGCCTGTACCACTCCAGGCCAGTAAAGCTGAGGCAGCTGAATGTTGCTCAGCTGCTCTACCAATATTTTAATGATGGATTGCAGCAGGAAAGTGATTTTGTATCGCTTCAGTCTTATCACCCATTTTAATAAATAGTCCCTTAAGTACCAATGGGTGATAGAGGAGTCCTTGTGCAGGGCTGGCAAACCCTTCAAAACACATGCTAAATAAAGATACAGTGGTTCCACAGATTCAGACTTCCCCAGCTTAGCTACTTGATTGCTGCTTTGAATGTTATTTGTCCACTGTACTTACTTGCTTAGACATTGGTTAAGAGTTATATAATGTAGATTTCTCCATCGCTCTCTGTTTTCTTGCTGTTTAAGGTATTCTTGTTCCACCTCTCTTCTCTCCGTCTCCTTTCTCTGTTCTTCAAAGAGAGCGAGCTGCATGGAACAGAGACATATCAGGCAGAATGGTCGGACATGAATGAATATGGAGGTCATTTACCAAGCAAAAAATGGCATCCCCACAGCACTAATGCAGCTTCAGATGTGCCATGCACCTCAATTTCCTTAAGTGTGCCTAGATTTCTACTGGCGCACATAGGTTTATAGAAACAAGATGGCCACATTTACAGAGGTTTACACAGACAAGGGAGTTGCATTGGGCAGAGTAAGATTGGCTGGCTGTAAAAGGAATCACAGTTACTTCTGGATTTAGTCAATTTACATAGGTCAGTCCTAGTCTGCTGGTTGGTTCTTTAATAAATATATTTAATAATGACTCACCTGCACATTACACCTGACTGATGCAAAATTAGTATAGCTGGGATATTTCTGCCTCCTCTTCACCACCAGCCAATCATAAAAATGTAGCCAAGCTAGACACTTGTGATTGACTGTTGGGGAAGTGCAGTATTGGGAAATCCCAGCTTTGACCATCGTTGTGTACAAGTGAGGGTTTTTATGGGTATTTTTCTACAACTTTAATTCCCTTCACCCTTCCAATTTGGACTACAAAGCATCAAGAAGAAAATATGATATCATATCCAAAATGTTGCTTTTGCATGTGGGTGCAATACAAAGTACACCATTGTACGTAGCTCACATTTAACAAGGAACACCTCAACCCACCCAGCTCCTCCCATTAGAAGATTCTGCACCCCTGCAGTCAATATCAATTGTATTCCAATTATGTGAGCATGCCCTTATAATACTCAGCCTATGCCTGCCTGGCCTACCCCATTATAGCTCTCTAGGTATATAAAGATACTAGTCAAAGATATGCAAAGATGTAAATACGGACATACACAGTATGGAAAGGAGTATCTAACACAAATAAAAAACAGACATACTCTACGTCCAAATTGGTCCCAAGGTTTTCAAATTTTACAGAACTTAATAATGATAATGCTTTTAGTTATTGGTTGCTCAGTACACATATGTTCATGGGAAGAGTTAAATAGTACATTTCATGAACGTGATATATTGTTGTAGTTCATGCAAATTCTATTTTCTTTTATTACAAAATAAAAAAAAACTTACCAGGATTAACTAGGATTAGACAATATTTACTACATTTATCATTTTGAATGCATAGAATAGGAATGTCTCACTTCCACACAGTGCTGGCTTTACATCACTAGCCTGTATTTTAGAATTTGTCCTTGCCTTTCTTAAACCATTTTATTAGTATGTGCAATTTAACCTTACCTCTTCTAGAAAGCTACATCCCTCTTCTCTCAGATCATTTTGCTGTATTAACTCTTTACACACAAATGTATTTTCAGACCTAGAAAAAAAACACACCAGAAAATATTGTCAGTAGACTTGTAAAAGCTCAAATCAAATTGTTATAACAGATGGATCCTGTTAAAAGTTAAGGCAGCGGTTCAGTCATGTACACACACACACACACACACACACACACACACACACACATTATATATATATATATATATATATATATATATATATATATATATATATATATATATATATATAATGTTTGGATTTGTCCCAAAATATTGGCTTATCTTATATTATTATATTGTTTTAGTATCTGTCTATTGAGCCTATTTATGGCTCGTTTGGGTGTGGTCCAGAAGACAGCCCACGCTAGCTGTAAGCCCCTATACCTGGGAGGTGAGGGCATCTTATTTTAACTGCACTTTAATGGTGTTTGAAGCATATAGGTGAGTGTAGGACCTGCATGAAATGAGGTACCCCTGATGCTGGGATGCAGGCTTAAATGTTTTGATCAAAATATGAAACCAACACCTCATGTTTTCCATACACATGTGTATGCGTGTATATATATATATATATATATATATATATATATATATATATATATATATATATATATATATATATATAATTTATAAATCCAGAGGCTAGGGAGAGGTGGGCTGTTTACAAAATAAATCACCATTGTGTGCACAATATTTTACATGCACATAGGTTAATACATATAAAATAGATTGATAGATATCAAACTACATACCACAAACAAATCAACAGAGAGGGAAAAAGGGGCAGTAGTGCAAGAGAAATAGAACTCTGCCAGGGTCTTTTTCTCTCACTCCTTTGTATCCTGCCTGTTTATCACACTGTAATGCTTTGTTTGTGGTATGTCATTTTATCATCTCTGTTACAGCTCAGAAGGTAGTAAAGGATGTAAGTACCGTGGCCTTGTTGGTGTAGCATTTTGTTTCTTTATCTGTCTTATGTTCTTCTGTAGGGTGCTCACATGTGAGACAAACGGTTTATTCCTCTGGTCCTGTAAATGACAGCACTGCAAAACAAAACAAAAGTGGTGAGATTGTAACTTCTGAACATCAAACATCGCTCATCACATTCTTGTGAGTTCTGCTATGGTGAAAAGACAATGTACTGAGCAGTCATTTTATGGGAAAAACTTTAGTTTAAAAAAAGAATCTCATGGAAAATAGTAGCGTATTATTCATATAAACCTACCTTTCAAAATGAATGTATACATTTTCTGGCAGCAGGAAATAGCAAAGGCAGTCGATAAAAATCAATACTTTCCTCACATTTTCTGCATACAAATATCTTTGCTCATATGAAGATTGTTAAAGGAAAGAGAATGCTCAGACACTTCAACAGGGACTGTTGGGAGAAGGAGGTTTACCTGCATTGTAGATTGGCATGAAGATATAAAAACATTGCAGTAATACAGGATATATGTTGAAGACCAAAAGGAACTCCTTGCTTTGGTCATTTAGTGACGATCAGAAGTAGTATATAGGTAAGCAATTTTTTCATTGGGATTTCAGATCAGAGATGCACAGCTCAGAAGAGGGGCCTCAGGGGAGCTCATGCCTCGGAGTGGCTTTATCGGACCTACTTCCCCTCTGTGTCCTATAGCCTCAGTACCCCCTGTTGTGTGCATTTACTTTATTTCCTTTTTTGTCTACTCTACTGGTACAGGGGCCAGTGGTTTTAGGATTTTCAAAGTTGCCACTCCAGAAGGCCAGGTGGCCTAAAAAAAAAAAACAGTGCCTTTGTTGCCTCTGGGAGGCCACCCACCACCATAGAGGAAACTTCCCTCCATTGACTGGTCCATGTCTAGTATTAGCTATGCTTGTGGTCGACCTATGATAGTGGAAATCATCCTAGGCTGACTAGTACTGACTGAGTTTTTATTTTTTTTTAAGAGAGTGGCAAATTCTGGATGGAGGAGCTAATTTTCTGTTTATTCTGTTTATTAAACAGCACTTTTCCTGAGAAATCCAGAATGGCATTAAAGTCAACAGGGATCATTTTGCTTTTTCCACTGAAGTATCAAGGAGTGGGGTGGTTTGTTTAGAACCCTCCTAGCATTTTGTAAAGTTCCTTGCTATGTTGGGATTGTTTTATTTTTTAAATTAGCATGAGTATGATTTATATTATGTTTATACTACCAGAGCTGCGTGGATGGGTGTAGCTTGTCTGGTGTGTATGCTGTCACAGTGAGTGCTGTGCTGCATAGTGTGCACACAAACAACAGTGCTGTTAATACTGTGCAGCACAGAACTCAACAAGACTGTGTGGTTGGAATGGACTAATTAACATCATCTCTATCTAAGGCAAAGGCATAAATTTATCAAACCTTCTAATCAGGAAAGAGGGAGATGTTGCTCATCTGATGATGATAATAGCACCCAATTCGATTCTAACTATAATTTTCTACAGTGTACTAGATAAATGATAGCTAAGATCTGATTGTTATGCATAGGCAAACCGATGGGGGGGGGGGGGGGGGTTCCTAGTGCCTGGAAACCCCCTCCAACCCTGGGGCACTGTGTAATTGAGGTGGCTGGACCCTGCCCCCGCTTCACACGGCTCTGCTCCAAAAGAGAGCTGCATGCACCTAACAGTATTGCAAGCAGCATTGCCCATGTATATTATGGGAATAGGAAGAGTTGGAGAGCAGCCAAGCACTCTCTACAGTTATAGCCACGCCCCCATGCATGCTGGTCACGCCCCCCTCTGCAAGTCCTGCGTTTGCCCCTGTTATGGGCAACATCTCCTTTTTCCTTTTTAGAATATGTGATAAATCCACCCCAGAGTAACTCTGAATTGCCGGAATGAGTGACTTCTAGTATCGGTCTCACCAAGAGGAGGGGATGGGGAGGCCAGTGTTGTCTCTCTCCCAGGGCACTAAAATATCTAGTTATGCCTCTGCTGAGGAGATCTCCTTTAATTAAATTAGATGCAGTTATGTTTGAAGTATCAAATCTGCATGATCCCTGCACAAAGTAAACATTTGAATGATTGAATATAAAATATAAGGTGCACTTAGGAGTAAGTATTATGCATGTAGCAATATTTCTTGTTGCACCAATGCAGAACAGAGAAGACTCAGGTTAACAAAAGCAATGTGTTCTTGCTGTGTATTTCGGGTGGCAATACAGAATAACTTCACTTGTGTAGTATTGCAATTATAACACTAAAAACATTTACATAGGATTAACGTAATAAAACCTGTGTAACATTATATATTGTTAATAAATAAGTATATTTAAGGTTTACATGGGTTTTAATGAGATTTGTTTTATCTAGAGCTGTCCTCTCAAGTGAGCTATTTACTTCTACCTGTGTAGCAATGTACTGATTCCCAAATAAGGTGCAGTTGGCTATCGATCCTACCGAATGCTGGATTAACAGACTTCATTTGCACAGGGTGCACTTGCTATGTTCCAGATGGGAAACAAATACAGAACATATAGTTCCTCAGAAGTGTCTAAAAGTAAAAAAAAGAAAAAGACAGCCAGCGAATGCTGTATTATTTTATTTGAAATTCTCCACGAAATCCCTTGTTTGTAACTTTATTATATAGGAGCCTAAACCATAGGGAATCTTCTTTCTTCTATCCTGAAGTAGTCCAATTGGGGAAAGAAATAAAAAAAATTGTGAGAGAATGTCAAGCGTTTGTTGCTAGTGGAGTTGCAACGTGAATAAATTAACTTTATTGAACACAAGGGGTCCATACACGAACAGCTAGTCAGAGTGTTTTTTTCAATATCCAGGTAATCAGATGCAAGCCGCTCTGAAAGACTGTTCACATATTAACACCTGTCATTGCGTGGTGGCAGCAAGTCTTTGTCGTTCTCTTAGGGGTTTTTTATTTCAAAGAAAGAAGATTCCATATGGAATTAGGCAACTAATAAAGTAGTAAATCAAGGATTTTGGTGAGTATTTATTTCAAATAAAATAATACAACATTTGTTGTCTGTCTTTTTTTTACATTTTACTATTATTATATTTCCACAAGCTTCTGTTTGCTCTGGCTGCCAGGGCTTGTTGGGACTAATATGTATTTATTTGTATAAACTTATTCACTTTTAAGATGTCTGAGAAGGTATTAAGGTTTCATATGCAACTGTATTTGCCTAGTTGTCCCTGTTGACATAAAATAGGGAAGTCATAGTGATTGTCCTTTTAAACGAGGAAGTGTGCAGGATTTCAACAAGATGTTTTTTGATACCATCACTAGACTCCCAGGCAGTCATTGATAGTGGCGGGTCACACATCTATAGGCCCTTGGCACTACTCTGCCACAACGTTTTGTAGCTTTTTCATACAGTGGGTGGGTGTGTAGAATTCAAAGAGCACTTGTTGAGTACACACACAGTGGATGTGTGGTGGTCGAGTACTGATGGGAAATCCTTCCCTTACCTTGTCTCCCAGATACGAGTCAGATTCTTTTCTCTTTTGGATATCCGGTGGTCAGGAGATAAATACTTCAATGAAAGGGACAAAGATTGGTCAAACAACTTGATTTTATTGAGAATGCGGTAAGGATAGTTTCGGTAAGCCACCGCGCCACTGACCCCTTCAGCTCAATAGTAATGACAAAATAATGCGTCTGATCAGCAAAGAGCACAATAACATTTAACATATAACATACACCTGATCAGTATAAGGCAGAATAACGATAACATCTTCAATACACATTGTCTAATAAGGCACACTGGTAATCACAGTTACTACTTTCACGTTAACAATATCTAACTGGTGATGATGCAATAGCCATCAATAATAACCCATCAAGACTCTTACGGTCACTACCGCGCCCACTAGAGGGCTACTTCTTATTCAGGTGTTTGGAGTACCGTGCTATTCCCTATGGGTCAGGCGCCCCACTTTTAGCATCTACTGCTGAGTTAACTTGAATTGCAGCGGTACCACTAACACTGAATGTCACACCTTCAATATTAATCAATTCTTAGGTAAATCACATAACATTAACATCATCTAAAACATTTGGTGCAGCAATATTATCCCGGTAACGTTACCATATTTTCCACTCAGTCCTGGGCTGACCTGTGCACAGGAATTTGGGTAGTGTTCCAATGTCCTACAGAGGTTTCCATCAAAGGTTAAGTATTATAGTAGAAAGCAGGGCTGTTGCTCATTTCAGCCACAAAATGGCGCTGTTCTCTCAACAGTCAATGAATCTCTATCAGCACATGTGCTCTGCAGCAGGGTATAATGTCCAGATATCAGCACAAAAACAGGATATAGCTGAAACGACCGTCTTAATTGTTCCCTGCAGCCTGTGTAAGGGTATGATCTGGGGATAAGCTCTCACAATCCTTCCTTGTACAAGGATGCAATGTCAGTTTTGGATAGATTCTCTCATCACTCTTCCCTCTGACACTGGGGTGTGTGCAGTACACTGCAGGCTAGGGTTTTACCTGGAGACGGTTCTGCAGTTAGTGGAGACTGTCTTTGGCACCCCGCTGCGTGTCCCCAGCTGTTCTCCGTCCGCTTTGCTGGCAATGTCACAGTTCTGGCAGCAGCTTATCTTCTCTCTGCTCGGCTGCACATCCTCCCCCTTGTTCCTTCTACCATGCTGCTCTCTCTCCTCCTTCCTGCACATCCTCTTCCTGTCAATCACTCCTGGGCACAAGTTTTCAGGAGCACAATTAACCCCTTGTAGCCCTGCACTTTAAAAGCGTTTATGCACTTCCTCTGTGCTCTTCAACAGGGCTTTGGGGTACCACAGATGCAACCATTTTGTGAACTGACCCAATATTCATGATGATGCAGCCTATTGTTTCACTAGGAGTTCATAGTCTACATTTTCATAAATATTGGCTCAGTCCACAACATGGCTACTTCAACAAGGTACCTGAGTGATTTTACTGGTTTCTTCCTAGTGAACTGATGTGTACTTTCTTAGCTGTTGCTTCTGCTCAGGCAACAGCTGCTTTTATTTTGTGTAGCTGTGACAGATATACTTTTAATAGGGTCTTTTAAAGAATATGGAGAGAATTGGATACTTAATTTGACACAGGGCATTTTTAATATAATAAAAGTTTTTAAAATATCAGCGATTACATAATATGTTTACTTTGTACAGCAGTGAAAGCTTTCCACATGGTTGGGCCCACTCTCCTGCACGGCTTCGGAGAAATTACAGAGGCAAAGCATACAGGCCAGAAAACAAGGTAGTTTGGCCTTCAAAGAAGGACACTTTTATTAGTGCCTCTGGCTCTTCAGTCTATTTGAACTACAAAGCAATGCATGCCAAAGGGCAAGGTGAAAATTGTAGTTCCAAAATAGCTAGAGAGCCATCGGTTACACTGGTATACAGCAAGCCACATAATATGCTTAAGGTAGAAATGTCATCATATTTATGGTACCTAAAAGAGATGGGCCGCTGCTCATGCTATGGGCCAATGCTTTGTGCTTGCCTCACAAACTAAATATTTACCAGCAAGACCCCGCTCTAATTACCATCTATACTGAATTTTATGAGAATTTTCTTTTATTATGAGGATTTAGCTACCCATTCTCTAATTGTAGACCAGGTGTCCTCATCCAATGGTTTGCCAGAATCAAGAAATAAGTTCTGATGGTGCTTGCAACTAATTATTAATATTATATCAGCATCTGTCCAAAGGGGGGTACATACCTCCCTGAATATAATAAGTAATTCAAATAATCAAAATGTGGACTGCGCTTGATATAGACCAAACAATATATTAAATAATAAAATTACAATAAATAAAAAAATCTGTATATATAAATGCTTATGTCGGTATAAACATATATTATTTATTTCAAAAACTAATGTGGGTTTTTATTGATAAGCCGAAAGCACTGAATCTTGCAATAACTGTAAGAAAATACAGGTGAGAATATATCTGGGGATCAAAAAAATTTAATTTTTGACACCTAGACACACAAAACTAATGGATGTGAATCACCTAATGATTATTAATATATTACAAAAAGAATAAGATGTAAAAATTCAATCCAAATAGAATTGAATCCTAATTTTAGAGTATATACTATCTAATAGTTAAAGAGTAAAAATTTTGGTCAATCTCAAGGGCTGTACTTTAATTTAATTTTAATTTCACTATATCTTTATGGTAATTAGATATATTCTATATATACAAAACAGTTTTTAAAAAAAATCTTTATAAATACATAATACATATAGCAGGGGATCTGTCAGTGAACATATTTTTGAAGAATGATATAATAAAGAATTATAATTTTAATGAGCTGTGTATATGCCAGTGAATTAGAAGTGCCTGTATTTTCTAACATTCTTTTATTAAAATTATTAGCATATAGCTAATGTTACAGAGCACCGCCTTTAACCTAATAGTCCATTATCCCAAGAGAGAAGGAAAACATTGCATAATGTAATAATACTATATTGATTATCTACCAGTTATAGCAGTTAATCTCATTTCTAGTGCAGATGTATTCAACTTTTTAATAAAGGGCAAGGGAAAAACCCCCAGAAGTCCAGAATTGAAGGATAGCTCAGGAGCTCTATAGAAATGCTGCTAGCTCATATGTCTTCCAATACACATACCCAAGTATGCATCAGGAAGCAAAGCATTTTTAAAAAAATATCTTATATAATGTTCATAAATTAAAAACATATTTACTCAACTAAATACCAAAAAAGATAATTTTCTCTCCCACCAAAAAATGATAAAATTTGTTTGGAAAAAGTAAAAATGTATTCCCAGTGAGACTGATTTAATTAGAAAATACTAAACATTTATCCATTCCTGAAAAGCTTTGCAGCACTATAAAATGTTAAAAGTTCTATTAAAATAATCTAAAAATAAATACAAGTAAAAAATCATATAAATACAACTTACTTGGTTCTCTGTGTCTTAAATCTGCTATGGTCCTCCATGGGTTGGGTTATTGTGTAGTGTGAGTGCTCCTAGTTTTAAAGTTCAAGGATTTGGTTGTAGTGGGAAAGGGGAGTTCAATGTGGCAATAATAGAAAGGGGGGAATTTGAAGATGATGGTAGTGGATAAAGGAGGAGTTCAGTGTAGGAGATTGCTGACATTAATGGAGTTGGAGGTAGTGGGAAAGAATCCATGGTGCTGGAAATGAGGGTGGGAGGGTTCAAGAAAATGGTTGTAGTTGGGAAACTGGAAGTTCAGGGTGGTGGACTCATGGTATAGTAAGCAGGGAGAGTGTTTTCAATGCAGTTGCCCTGCATCTCTCCCAACTTCCTACTAAAGTACCTTGCATTTTTATAGCATTGCTATTCGCTCTCCTCAGTTATGTGAGTTGATGATTAGCATATAGTTGCCTACTTTTGGGACCTCCGCTCAGTAGATCCTGGAGGGACGGTACAAGGAACAAGAGAAGGCACATGCAACACAATTCAAGTCATCACATCCCTGCCCCCTGCTGTGGAATAAAGTAAGTCATCACGCACTTGGGACAAGTCCATGATGACAAGATTTGCTGCACATCTGTTCATCATGCCCCTGCTCTGCCCAAAGTTCCCAAAATTCATGAGTGTCCTGGACATTCAGGGAGAGAAGGCAAATATGGACTACCACAAAAAAGAACAGGGGGTGTCATACATAGTGTATGTTATGAGTGACGGCGGTCACCTTGACGACCGGGACGTCATTTCCAGATACAGCCCGGTCGTTGCCAAGGCAACGGTCGGATGCTAACTACTGTAGTGCCGCGTCCCGGCAAAGGAGGACAGCCGGGCGCGTGCGCAAGTCTATGAATAGCCTGTAGGCTAACTAGTCTAATTAAGTAATTAAGCAGGGGCTGTGGATGGTTTCAGAGCTAGGCTCTGATTGACTGCCAGTAGTATTTATGGCAGTGAGGTCTGAAGCCTCACTGCCGGTTATAGCTTTGCTGTTCCAGTCTTGCTGACCTGCTCCTGTTTCCTTGTCACTGACCTGTGGATACTTTATTGGATCTCCTTGGATGACCCCTTGCTTGGATTTTGACTCTGCGTGTTTTCTCGTGACCCTGACCCTTCTGGCCTGTACTTTGGACCCTGCTACCTTGCCCGTGACCCTGCTTGCTTGTGACCCTTGACCTTGGCTATCGTTTTGACTAACCGCTGCTTTCTACCAGTCTCCTGGCCTGCCGCTGTGGTCCTGCATTACCAACCCACACTACTTCTGGAGCTAAGTCCTGGGGGCATCTGAGTACCGGTGAGCGCATCAAGCTCTAAGGGAAAGGCGGCTGCTACAGGTAAAACCTCCATCATCTAGTTCTGTGGGTTGGTGATCAGAACAGCAGCCTAACAGTGTAGTAATGCATTTATACAAAGTAATAAAGTAATTATATGTGTATCCCAAGGCTTGCACTCACATCTTATACTGTCCAACTGCTGGTGTGCTTCATACCTCAGTAGTCCACATAAATGTAAAACCTAGAATAAGGAACTTACCAGTTCTTCATCAAAATCTGATTTATTGACTCACTGACACCAAAGTATAATTTAAGGAATAGTCAATGTTTTGGTCCTGTATAGACCTTCTTCAAGATTATGACATGAAAAAGTGCACGATGTATAGCCATCACAATGTACAAATAGCCTCTGATGTCAGCATCAACCCTCTCAGAATGGCCTTCACCTCTCCTCACCAATCTAGCATGTTCAGTAACTTTGAACTTCAGCAACATGGGGTCAGCATTATGTTTAATTTTAAAGTGTCTAGACAGTGAGTGAATTTCACTTTATTCCTAATATTTCTAATATGTTACTGAACACGAAGCTTTAGCAACCTTTTCATTTTTCCAACATACTTTAAGCTACAAGGGCATTCAAGCAAGTAGATGATCGAAAGAGTTTGACAATTCATAAAATCTTTAATATTAAAAGTAGAGATGGTCACTGACCCCCGTGTTTTGGTTTTGTATTCGGTTTTGGATCTGGATTACCGTCGTGTTTTGGTCTTGGTTTTGCAAAACCGCCATTGCGTGTTTTGGTTTTGGTTTTGTTTGGTTTTGTTTTGCTATTTTGTTGGAAAATCAATGTTTTTGGGCCTAAAATAACCAAATTTAGTGCTCCACCTGTTTCTTGGATAAGTAATGTAATTGTAAAGCTAATAAATTATCAAAAAAACTGTTTAATTCCTGGTCGGTAGGCCTTCATTAATTCTACACACAAAACAGATTGTCTTCCTCTCCATCTATGCATATTGGCAATGCAGCCATCGTCTTTGGTTGTATATTACACCCTACACTTATAGTTCAATATGTAATGAAATACCAAAAAATTCAGCTGTTATAGACTGTACAATATTAATTGAAATGGAGAAAGCCAGTTTGGTTTCTGTCTCTATAGGCTCCCCTCCACTTGTTGAAAATACCAAAAAATTCAGCCGTTATAGACTGTACATTACTAATTGAAATGGAGAAAGCCAGTTTGGTTTCTGTCTCTATAGGCTCCCCTCCACTTGTCGAAAATACCAAAAAATTCAGCCGTTATAGACTGTACAATATTGAAATGGAGAAAGCCATTTTGGGGTCACTGTGTGTATGACACTCTACCCTTAAGGATAAATTGCCCAAACAGCAGCCTTTCAAGACGGTACGTGATATGGAAATGCCCCAAGTTCCTTTCCAATTTGGGGGTAGATTGCACCCTACACTTACATAGAAAGTTTTAAAAAGATGTTATCGGCATCATCTTCAGCTTAATCCTCACCCTCATCAGTGTGTACGTCATCATCACAGACTATCAATTCATCGCCGCTTGAATCCGCCATTAGAGAACAGTCAGTGCTTGGATGTCTTTGATGGTGAAGGCCTTCCTCGTGGAAGATGTAGTTCATTTTTATAAACATAATTTTCTCCACATTTTTTGGAAGTAACCTTCAACGACGATCACTGACTAAGTTCTCGGCTGTACTGAATACTCGTTCAGAGTACACACTGGAGGGTGGGCAGCTTAGGTATTGCAAAGCAAGTTTGTACATGGGTTTCCAAATGGCCTGCTTTTCCTCCCAGTAAGGAAAGGGACTGTCTGACATTTCCATATCAATTACCTCTTAAAAATAATCCTCCACCATCCTTTGCATGTTTATACTCGTATTGGATGGAGTTATGGGCAAGGTGACCCATTTTTTTGAAAAATCCTTCAAACCAGCGCAGATGTTAAATTGTTCTGGTCTGCCCCCTGCGTCTTCCCTGCTTCCTTTTGGGAAATTTTATTTTTTACGAGCAGCAGCAGCAGCTTGAGAAAGTGAAGGAGAACACGTCGTCAAGCCGAGGCCCAGTTCAGCGGCCAACTTGCTGAGCAATAGCTCCTTGCAAAAGTTCACATCTCGCTCATTTACAAGTAAAGCCTCATTGTAGGTCTTAAACCTTGGATCAAACACAGTGGCCAAAACGTACTGATCCGAGTTCAAGATCTTAATAACTCAAGGATCATTGTGAAGCGTATGAAGTACTTGATCGACAAGGCCAACATACTTTGCTGAATTGCTTGCTTTCAGCTCCTCCTTCAGTTTCTCAAGCTGCTTTTCCAATAGTCTAATTAAAGGAATGACTTGGCTCAAACTAGCAGAGTCTGCACTCACCTCACACGTCACAACTTCAAATGGTTTCAGCACCTTGCACAGCACTGAAAGGATTCCCCACTGTGCAAGAGTGAAATACATCCCCCCTCCATTCCGAATGTCATGGCTTGTGCAATATGCTTGGATGGCTTTGCACTGTTCCTCCATCCTCTGAAGCATGTACAGGGTGGAATTCCACCTAGTTACCACCTCTTGCTTAAGTTGATGGCAGGGCAAGTTAAACTGCTCTTGGAGCTGCTGTAATCTCCTACATGCTGTGGCTGAATGCCTGAAATGGCCTGAAATTTTACGGGCCACCGAAAGCATCTCCTGCACCTCACGGTTATTTCGTAGGAAGCTCTGCACCACCAAGTTGATGGTGTGAGCAAAACAGGGAATGTGTTGGAAATCACCCAGCTGCAATGCTCGCACTATATTGTTGACGTTATCGGAAATGACATATCCTGGGGAGAGTCCAAGTGGTATAAGCCATATATCAATCACATCTCTTAGTTTGCTTAACAAATTGTCAGCTGTATGCCTGTTAGTGAAGCTGGTGATACAAAGAGTGGCCTGCCTGTGACAAATGTTACGTAGTGGTGTAAATGCTGCTGCTGTTCCTGCTGGTGAAGGTGAATGACCAACCCAGTGGGCTGTCACAGTCATATAGTCTTTGGTTTGACCACTTACACTTATCCACATATCTGTGGTTAAGTGGACAGTGGGCAGAATGGCATTTTTCAGTGCAATCTCTACATTTGTACACACTTTTTGGTATAGTTGTGGAATAGCTTTACGGGAAAAATGGTGTCGTGATGGAATTCTGTAATGCGGACACAAAACCTCAATTAACTGTGAAAAACCAGCTGCGTTTATTGTGGATATTGGACGCAGATCTAACACTAACATGGCAGCCATGACGTCTGTGATTCGCTTGGCGACTGGGTGCCTGCTGTAATATTTGCTTCCCCTAGCAAATGATTGTTTCACAGTTAATTGTTGAAATGTAGGACTGCTCTTTTTCTTGGCCTTCCTCTGGGCTGACGATTCACCCCCAGCAGCAGCAACAGCAGCAGCAGTGGGACTAATGCTTTCTTCAGAGGAATCAATAATAGTGCAGGAGTCATCCAGCCTTAATAATTGGGATGCAGGGCTAACTCCGAGCGCTACTGAGGATATTGATGAGGATGGTGTGGTGGGTGTATTTTGTAGCCGTCGGGATGTCGGTGAGCGGAGGGTCCTAGCTGATGATGGAGTGTTTGTAATTTTTTTGGAAGAACTTTCAGCTTTTCCCAACACTTTGCCATGAACTCTCGTCAAATGGCGTAACATAGACGAGGTTCCAAGATGGTTAAGGTCCCTCACTCGACTGACTGTGGCTTGACATACACTAGAAATGGCTATACAGTTGTTGTCTGAATTAGGGTAGAAATAATTCCACACATAAGAAGTGGATTTTTTGGTTTTATGGCCTGGCATGACAATGGCCTTTTTCTTGTCACGTGCCAGAACTGCTGCCACTGGTGCAGGACTGACACAAACAACCTCATCCTCATCAACATCCTCATTAGCGCCCTCGTCACCTCCACAAATCTCCCCCTTATCGTCTTCAATTTCCAAAGTGGCATCCTGAATTTGTGTATCACCGGCTACACTCGGGCTGTTCAGGCACACATCAGCAGAACGGCTGAAAGGGTCACTCTTTATGGGTACACTAACAGAATGCTCACGATTAGACATCCCACTGTTGGATGGACTCTCCACAGGGATTGGTGTCATTTGTGATTCAGAGCAAACATTATCCTCTAATGCCTTACTGTTATCTTGCAGCGTGGCTTTGACGCGTAACAGTAGTTGTGCACCACTTGTAGGCTCAGTAACATTTTTTGATCTGCCACTTATAGACAAAGGTGAAGGGCTCATTCTCTCTTTGCCACTGCGTGTATAGAATGGCATGTTGGCAAAAAAAAATTATCGGCGCTTAACCTTTCCTCAGTTACACTTCTTTTGCGCTTCAACACAGTAAATGTTTTTGGGGGGTGTGTTTTTTTGACTGATTTCAAAAGACTGTGTAGTTTGACATCGCCTTTCCCAGATGACGTACTGGGAACACTACCATCAGGACTGGTGACAGAACCTGGTTGCTGATTCTGCTCATATGTGGATTGCTTAGAATCCATTATGAGCCCAACGCACTTGTAGTGCTACAAATTGTTTTAGATACTGCTGACAAATATGACTTTTGACAGACAGAAATATTTATGCACAATTATGGGGGACACCCCAAAAGCACTGGGGAGTGCTAAAAATTATTTGGCAAATCTGCTGACAGATAATACTTTGGACAGACAGAAATATTTAGGCAAAATAATGGGGGACACCCAAAAAGTACTTTGAGTGCCAAATATTGAAAAAAAAAAGACTCCTCTATCCTCCTCTCTTCTCTATCGATTGTTGTTAGCACAATTGGAATCAGAATATTGTATTGTCTGTCCCTGCTCTAATCAGTCTGTGACTACACCCAGCTCTCTCCCTCTGTCAAATGGCGATGGATTGTTGTGGAGGCGTGTATTTATAATCTTCAAGTGTTGCGAGAACCGAGCCCCAAGATCCGACGACGTCACAATGACGTTCGGCCTCGATTTGGATTCCGAGTGGGCGGGAGAGTACCGAGCCTACTCGGATAGGCAAAGTTCGGGTGGGTTCGGTTCTCGAGGAACCGAGCCCGCCCATCTCCAATTAAAAGTGACTTTGTTGGCACAAACTGTAAATGTTTTATTACTAGACTATGCTTTTTTTGGGGGGGATTTACTCTATATAATACACATAAAACAGATGTATCGTAGAGGAGGCAGCCATTCTGAATGTATTCTCATATTTTTTTCACTTTCTATCCATCACTTTATTCACATATCAAAGTCTGTTTCCTTCTATACACAAGTATGGACTACCAAGACTGTTTCCTGCTATTACCTGAAATGTCTGAAGCACACAGACTGCACTGAATGACAGACAACACTGTTAGAAAAGTTAAAGAATCTGCTGGTAGAGTGGGTGAGCAGAAAGTGTGGCGACCCTCTCTATTGGAAGTAGCAGCAGTGAATGTAAAGTAATAACTTCTTCACATGTCACTTACTCATCCTTATTAGTCTGCCTCTTGCATGTATAGAGAAATGTGAATCTGACCTATGGAAATGGTGATACATGAAGAGGAGCGGGTAGGATATTGTTGAATGCAGCTAAATGCACAAATAACATACTCTCAGTGGAATCTGCTTGTGAGCTTCTAAACTGTAGTACCTTCTCCTGCCCATCTGTGCTGAAAAATGGATTATGTTTCATACATGGTGGAGGTGTAGAAAAATGTATAGACTTTGGCCCTGTATCTACAGATGATCAGCAGTCACTTTATCTTTTTGGCAAGTAAAGAAACTGTGATTCAGCACTGACAATCTACTCGGTTAGAGATACGGGATGTCAGATGCCTTTTGAATTGGTTTTAGGTTAGCCGAAAGTTGACTAATATTCTTAGAGACTGTTTGACATCACTGCATTACACACCTCTGGACCTTCCCCCCTCCTTTTCTTTCCATTTCTACTTCTTGCATTGTCCTCCACTATCCTCTACTGCCTCTTCTTTGTCTCTTATTTCCCATTCTCTCATACTAGAACTTCTATGCTACCTGGATGCATGATACCCATCATTGGCCCGATTCTTTATGGCACACAAAATGAATGTATTGTGCATTTCTTTTAAAGTGAATTAATAGTAAGTAATAGTTATCCAATCAGTGTAAATGCCAAGGTAAATGTCCATCTGCATAAGGGTGCCAAGATTATTGCTTATATCAGTGGATCCCAAACTTTTTCAATTCACCTTTATTTTTTTCAAGGCATCCCTAAGCAAAAAGACACACAGTTTGGGAACCACTGGCTTATATAACATATGAACAAACGTATTATTGTTACACTTCTGATCGGTCTTAGGCCAGATTGGTCTGTGTACACATGAGTTAATAAATTTGGCTCTAGTAAATCGGACATACACACGTACATATTCAACAAGGAGCAGATGTAAGATATGTCTGTTGTTGAATATGGGTCTGCTCTAACAGATGCACTAATGCACTCTGCAGAATATGTCCAATACATATGTGGAATATAAAGTCCCAAAAGAACGCAGAGAAAAAAATTAAATCTATTAATATCACCTGTTGATAATATAGTCATTAATGACAAAACATTGAAAAAAAAAGTTTCCCCCACCATACATTTATTATGAACGTCTACTATACATACTTTTTTTTTCATTTTTACAGTTGCTCCTGATTTGCAAACACGTGTTCTACCATGCATACACAAACCATTATCACTAGTAAAAGTCACTTACACCCGACCTGTAGCTGATGCAAGTGATACGACAGATAAACATGTACTTTGGATATGCCCAAAGCTTGAATCAGATGATGCTGCGTGCACTCAAGCTTTTTGTACATTGAGTATGTGCATATGCTTGAAATTGTAGGCTGTATTAAGGGTTCTTTGTGCTTGAATTGGATACACTTGCGTTCTTTGACATATAGTCAGTTTCTGGGCATGCACAGAGCAATTTAACGCAAAATACGGCAAGTATTGCATTCCTTGATGAATCAGGCCCCATATGCTGTGCAACCAAGCTATAGATTGTGCATATTCAAATACTATATAATGTGAAAATTAACATCTGTAATTGTTTTACCTACTCTGTTTATTCTATATTAAATATCAATAAAAAGTTTACCTTTTTATAATATTTTACTCTTTGCATAGAGCACGGCCTTTGATAAACTTGAACAAGGTCATGTGTTCATGTTATTTAATTATGGAGTGCAATGAAGCGGAAAAGGAATAAGATATCAAAAAGATTGTTGCACTGCGCTTGTTATGGGCTTTGACTAAAATCTCAGAGATGATTTATAAATTACTTTATAATGGCCAACAAATGTTGCTGCAGTTTTTTATAGTCTAACTGTATGAATAGATTGTTGTTTAATTGCACATTGTTCTTGTTTCTACATTCTAATTATGTGTTGGCCTTTTCACATTTTATTATTTGCTCTAATTTACATCATAATTCAATTTCAAACGAACAGTTAGCTATTACCCCAGTGCCTACTCTTGTAATACCAATAAAGATGACTGTTTAAAATAAAACAAACACTACGGAATAAAACATGCATTAGAGAACAGTCTTGTATAAATATGATTAGAATGTACAATTGTTGTTATTTATTTATAAGGCACCACAGATTTCTTAGTGTTTGGGCAATCTTACACGTACAGATAAGACAATAAAATGAGCAAGATCATAAATAAATGAAACACATGAAAATAGTTACATCTAAGGAGACTAAATGACTGCAAGTACAAAATAAAGTGTTAAGACTTACACAGAATGAAGCAAAAGACATTACATTTGTAAATACTATATTACACTCATAGATTCATTATGGATTTAGCACAGTGTAGTTTCCCTTCAAACAAAACCTTTCTTTTATCACAGAGAGATTGTTAACTTCTCTTTGCAGCCTGTTAATTTATAGATACTTTCCACTGATGTGTGTAATTTTTGTCACTGCATGAAATTCAGTCACCACAGATTCTGGAGAGAAATGCTTGAAATATAGCTCACTAAATCAATGTAGCTTTCTACACTGCTAATTGGTTGCTATTTGTTGCTATTCATTGCTATTTGGTTGCAAATTGGTTGTAAGATTCGCTGCCTCGGTGCCATCCTCGACTCCTCCCTCTCCTTTGCCGCTCACATTCTCTCTCTTGCAAAATCTTGCCGCTTCCAGCTGTGCAACATCGCACGCATTCGGCCCTTCCTCTCCCAAGATGCCACTAAAGCTCTTGTCCACTCTCTTATTATCTCCCGCTTGGACTACTGCAACCTCCTCCTTACTGGCCTCCCCGCTCTCATCTCGCTCCCCTTCGCTCCGTACTCAATGCTGCCGCTTGGCTCATTTTCCTTTCTCGCCGCTCCTCCTCTGTCTCCCCCCTCTACCAATCCCTTCACTTGCTCCTCTTCCTCCCCTACAGAATTATGTTCAAGCTCCTTACACTTACCTTCAAGGCCCTCTCCAACTCCACTGCTCCCTACAGCCTCATCTCCATTCATGCTCCAGCCCGCCCTTTGCGTTCGGCCAATGACCGTTGCCTCTCTTCCCCCTTGGTCACCTCCTCCCACGCTCGCATCCAAGACTTCTCCCGTGCTGCCCCCTCCACTGGAACCAGCTCCCCCGCTCCATCAGAACTTCACCCAACTTGTCCAGCTTCAAACGGGCCTTAAAAACCACCTCTTCCTTATAGCCTTCCAGTCCCCCACTTAACTGCCCCCCTTCCAGTCTCCCACCTACCTCCCTCCTGGTTGCTCTCCTCTCCCCCCCTTTCCGTCTATACCTCCGCTCTCCCCCTTTCCTCCTCCTACCCTTGCGTCTCTGTCCGTCCTACCCTCCCCTTAGATTGTACGCTCCTTCGAGCAGGGCCTCCTCTACTCCTGTTCTCCACCACCTTAACTTTGCTCTCCAGCTCCTTGTCTTTTCCGTGAGGCCCTTCTACCCCTCTCTCTACACCCGGGGGCTCTCATATTTATCTAGCTGTACTTTGAGCTTCCGAGTTACTGTGCTTTGTGATACAAAATTATATCAGGTGCTTCAAAATTAGAGACACATATGTGTAGCCCACCGACGGTTGGGGCAGTTCAAATTCTTTCATGGTCCCATTTGTCTGACAGTTCAGCTGCAGAAATGTAAATATTATGGACTCTTCCTAATATTGAATATAAGAGCACAATGTCTAAAATCTTCTAAAACACATGTAAAAGTTGCAGTTACAAGTCCTACTGATTTAGTGAGAGTGTGAGTTTGAGGCTAATAGGCCTATTTATTAAATGTGAATGCTATTAATTTTGGGGTTGTTTGGGTGGAAAGAAACCAATTTATTAAATGTCAATGCTAATAATTTAATGTCAGGACTGGTTAGGGTTAAAAAGCCCTATTGTGAGGATCTGCTGCAATACCAGCTACAGATGAGCACCATCAACAACTGCACTTTGTTTTCCACTAACTGCAATTAGCAGGATTGTTAAAGTCATTTAGGACTACAAGACCTCAGCTCTATAGAGCTTTTATAAGGCCCTCATTCCTACCAATATTGGCACAATATTGGTAGGAATGAGAAATAGGAATACAATTAGAATTTAATTTCTCTGCTGGTGCTTCAAAGACTTGCTTACCTGTTTATAAACTTTGTCTTTCACGATTCTACATTCTCCAACCCATTGACCTCAGTTTCACCCCTAAACAAGTCTACTTTCTCTCAACTTCATCTTTGTCTCTCATGACCCATTCTCTCAGGACTAAGTGGCATTGATGGACATGGTGTGTGTCTGATAACTAGCCCAGCCAAGTGGTTGTCTTCAGGAAGCCACTAGCACTGTAACATATTGCTTGTGCCTAAACCACGCTGGGGTAAAGCTATGGCATGATGCTTTCATAACATTACTGAGATACACAATGTAGAGATTGTCATTCTGAAGTAAGCAGTCCTTGTGATTGATGTCTGCTATTAGTTTTTGGTTAGCTGAATAACTGAATCACCTCACGACTAAATCTCTGATATTTATCCGGGATCAACGTTCATTTCTTTCCAGAAGCCTTTTTGATACAGCCTTGCATTTTGACAGTAACCCACTGAGCTTTACACCCACATTCAGGAGAGTTAGCTTCAGTGGAAGGAGACGTTAGATCACCACCCACTGATGATCCTTGCTGGGCTAGTTGAGTGCTTCAATAAGCCTATGCAGCTAAGGAGGGTTTTCTTTGCCCTAGGACATAAAAAATCACCTCTGCGGCCACTGGAAGAAAATGTGCCAGAATTGAAAAAGCCTGAGTCATCTGGAAATGGCGGCAAGTCCTCTTAGCTTTGGGGAAATTCTTCCTCTATCTTTCTTTCTGCAATTTAAGCTGTCTGTTACCATCTTCTGGGGGCTTGCTTTACAGACATTGAGGCCCTATTATATTCCATAGCCTTGGAGAATTTAATAAATTTCGACTTGGCCTACAACATTGAACTACCCTTGAGTCTGAAGATGAAATTACAGTTGTTTCTGAAAATAAGGTCAATGTCGGTACAACCTATGCATGGACGACCCATAACAACAGCATCAATATCCCACAAGACTATCCTGGTGCTAATCTGTGTTTGTTCCAGTCACAGGCAGCTGATCTCATTCAGCATCAATCACCCAATTACCCAGGGTTACACCTGGTTCTATACCAGCTACAGATGGCAGGTGACAGCACACTGTTAAGACTAACAACACATTATTTTACTTACTGCAATCAGCACATTGCTAAATTCAATTATAACTATGAGACCTCACCTGTATGCCACCATTAAAAGATCCTTACCCCTACCAATCTTTGCATAAGCAAAGATGGAATTTAATTTCTCTGCTGGTGCTTCAAAGATTCTTCTTTTGTTTGCTTGTCTATTGACTTTGTCTCTCACAACTCTACATGCTAAAATACATAAAGTTTAGCTTTGTCTCTCACAAGCCATCCTCTCAGGATTAATCGACTTGGCTGGATGTGGTGCGTCTCTGATAACTGTTCTTTCCTGGGAGCTGCCAGCACTGTGACACTTTGCTCCTGCCAAACATGAACCACACCGGGGTAGAGCTGCAGTGTGATGCTTTGCAAAACCACTCACAGATATGTTAAGCGGAGTCTGGCATTCTGAAGTAAGCAGTCCTCACAGCCAATGCCCACTATGAATGGTTGGTCAGCCATCTCCATCCCCTGACCACAGGATTTCTGATTGTTGCTAGGAGCCTAAAATGACTGCACCCTTGCATTTTGATGGCATCCCCGAAGAGTGCAGGGGATTCTTAACTCAGATTTTTTGTGACGATACCCTTATTCAAATTGGGACCTAGGCAAATCAGTCTGTACCCAATCAGTGGGAAGACAATTCCAGGAAGTACAGGCTAAGGCTAACACTTTCTTTTTGGATCTACCTCATGTTCCACATTTACCTTCTTAAATCATTTGTGAAGGGACAAGTGGTGGTTCCTCTTCTCATAGTTGAGGTAGAGGCCACCAAGAATACATCATTCAATCGATCCTTGACTCGCAGATCTGGGAGAGCAGTGCAGTACCAGGTGCTCTGCAAGGGATTCAGTCTTGAAGACCGCTCTTTGATTAAATCAACAAATGTTCAAACACTGATGCTGCTTGCTAAAGTCTGCATAGAGGGTTACATCAGGAGTCTGTTCCTAAAAAGGGGGGAACTGTGAAAATTCACAACACTAGCTCCAGATGACAATTGTCAGATAACTATTCACAATGACAGGTCTACAATCACATTTTCTTAATTCCTGCAATCAGCACTCTGCTAAGAACAGCAATTTTGCTAGTCACCTCACTTGGACTACTGCACAGCTTTCAATACTCTGCAATAAGTGCTTCAGTGAAAAGGTCAAGTCAATCAGAATAACTTATCTCACCTTTTTGTAGCCTTTATAAGTCCTTCAGTTCTATCAAACCTTTGCAGAGGCAAAGTTTTGTTTTGCAACTCTCTGCTTGTGCTTTGAAGAAGACTTGTTTTATTTGACCGTACATCAATATTGTACCTTCTCCAACCCTTTAACCTGAGCTTTGTCCCCCATTATTCTCTCTTCTCCAGTACCTTGACTTTGGCTTGGTCAATACTATTCTGCCTTCTATAATCATTTGACATCAGCTTGTACCGCACTACCACTCCTCTCAGGATTAACCAGCTTGGCCAGATTGGTGTGTCTCTGATAGCTAGCCCAATCAAGTGGTTCTTTCCTGCGGGCTTCCAGCACCATGACACTAAGAACCCAATTCCAATTCTAGATGGCTGTTTAGCTGAGTGGATGAGTGGCAGATTACTGAGATTGAATGCTGAGAAAACAGAGGTTCTTATGATAGGAGGTCAACACCAAATAACAAGATTGCATCTAGGCCAACCAACTGGGTTTAAGCTTGGGGGCTTGAAGTTTCTAAACTCTGAACAAGTGTGAAGTGCTAACCACTGCCCATTGTATTTCATTGTAGCTTAACATTTAAACACCAGGATTCAGCCATAGTCCATGCCTCATTCTTTCATTGAAGAACATAGAACAGTGAGAAATGGGAGACCTGCGCTTCCTAGTGTGACGTGTAAGCATCCAGGGGAAACTGGGAGTAATAGAGGAGAAAGGTACGAATCTCCTAATGGTCTAGAAGGATAAATGTATTCCCCAACGCAATAATAGGATGTTAATGCCCTCAAAGTAAATAAGTGCAAATTGGTTGGATGTAGAATAATTGTATTGAAAATGGTGTACAACATTCTAAATTATCACTTACAAATAACAAATGCAAAAAAGAGTGATCACTGGCAGTCTAAAACAAAGCAAAGCACGATATAAAGATAGTCAAATTGCAATAATCTGATAGACAGAGCCCTCCGCTCTAAGGTTATGTGTTACCAAATAGTAAATATCGCTGTCCTTATACACCAAACAATTAGTGAGCGAATAGTAGCAGCTAGTAGGCAAACCATATATTCTATGAGGTGAAGTAGATACAAGCACCAGTTCTCGAGCACAGAGATGTTCCACATGTGCTCAACTGATATAAAGTCATTAAAGTCCGACTCTCATCTGAGAAGTGGGTGTAGAAATAGGAGACCATGGCGATAATGAGCGGTCTAAGAGTATGGGTAAATGGACTTACCCCTTTTTCCTCAGTCGATTTCCCGGATACTCCAGTCCTGGAATGACTCCCCTGGTTAACCGCAGTCACTGTCTCCGGCTGAATGAGTGAGAGTTTAAAGATAATAAAGTGCCATGAATGTAATAGGTGTTGGTCCAATATGTATTCCAACCTAGATGGGCATCCTCAGGGATAAATAGCAGCAGATGTCAGGCATAGGCTAGTCAGTATCAAGATATAGTGGTGTCAATTAGCATGTCCATTGAATGATTGGTGCGTTGCTCATGAGTGAAAAGATTGGAGAGTTGCCTGTTAGTTCTTCATTGGTCAAGTACTAATCAATGAAGAGTCTAAATCCACAGACTGACAAATTGAATGTTGAATGAAAGAAGTATATTTATATACAATTCTGTGCCAGAATAAATAAATCCGATATAACGATACCAGAACTAATCCGTGTGTAATTCTGGCCCATAGGCAAATCATAAAAAGGTGTTTAAGTCAAAGTCTATGTTGAGACTACCTGGTGCAAGGGTTTTGAGTGTATATATTATATATACAGTATATATACCTAGCCTCCCCTTGTCACATAAATCAACCCCTTGTCATAGTTTGACCACTTTATGTATGCCTATGAACTTTAGCTGAGTTAGATCAGGGTTGTGGTATTTTGAGAAGTGCTCTGGGATACTGTGTAATTTGAACTAATTTTCAATATTTCTTTGTTGTTCTGCAATACTCGTTGATAATTTCCTGATTGTCCTCCCACATACTGCATGTGCATTCTAACAAGTACAATATTACAGATGTATCGCAGGCCAGTCTATCCTTAATTGCAAACTTTTCTCCAGTAATAGTTGAAGTGAAGGATGTCACTGCTTTGGTATCTTTGACCTTGCTAGTCTTACAAGTCACACATCTGTTGCAGTAATAGTAGCCTAATGATGTGTTCTAGTTTCTTGGAGTCCCTTCTAAATGTGATGATAAAGGGGAGAATAGGTGCCCTTTTCGTGTTGGAATCCTCCACCCGATCACTTTTCTTTCTTAAAAAGTCTATCTCTCTCAGTTTTCCTCAACTGTAGGTAGGCTTTTTCTACAGTGTCTTTATTGTAGTCCTTTTCCATAAACCTATCTTTTTAAGATAGTGGCCTGTTCATCATAGTGGGACAAGTGTTAGCAATTACATCTCAATCTAGTATATTGCCCCCTGGGGATGTTTTTAAGCCAATTAGCGTGGTGACTACCTGAAGTATGAATAAAAGAATTACAGTCAACCTGCTTAAAGAAATTCTTGTTTGCAAGTTGACCGTCCTTAATGAAGATTTCCAGGTCAAGGAATTCAACACTCTGGTTGCTAATGTTGCTAGTGAATACAAAGTTGAGGTTGTTATCATTGATAAGTGTGATGAACTGATCAAGTAGTGCTTTATCTCCCGTCCCCATGAAAAATATGTCATCTATATAATGGCACCATTTAAGGATATAGTCAGAGAACGGGTTGTTGCCCCAGATGTTAAGCTGCTGCCAGTGGGCTACAAACAGGTTTGCGTAACTGGGTGCCCATCGCAGTCCCGCGAACCTGCTTGTGGTATTTCCCACTGGACCAGAAGTAATTGTGGTGTAGGACAAAGGAAATACTGTCCACAAGAAAATCTATTTGTTTCAATGGGAGGCCAGATTGGGTTTCTAGGATGGCCCTAGTGTGTTCACATCCCTCACATCAGTCCTTGCCCCAGTGTAGTTTACAATCTAAAGCCTCTAATACACAAACTATAGGTTTAATTCCTAATAAACCAATTAACCTACCAGTATGTTCTTGCACTGTCAAACAAGAACCCAAGGAAAGCCAAGCAAACATCGGGTAAAATATAAAATCTAAACAGATAATGCCCTGATCTGAATGGAATGCATGGCCCCAATGCTGTGAGGCAGCAATGCTGACCACTGTGTTACGCAAAATCACAATATGTAACTACACTGATAACATCAAAATTGATAACATTACAATGACTGATATTACAGATGTCATCACAATGGGTTGCATCACAATTGAATAGCATCACTGACCACATCAAGTGGAATTACTAATGACATCACAATGGTAGACCTAAAAATGGGTGACAAGTGGTATAATAAAGAAATAGGTAACATGACCGATGACACCACTAATGACGGTACAATGTGAAACTATAGAATGGGTGAAATTCCAATATATACCATGACATCACCAATGAAATCATAATTGAAAACTTCACACATTCATGACATGGTGGATAATTTCGAGATATTTATAGATACCCACGAATTCCTAGAAAAGCTTTCTTTAAAGATTTTTTTTAGGATTATGGAAAAAGCCAACCCTCCTCTAGAACATCCCTTTGAGGAACCTACAGTTATAGAAAAGTCTATTTTTAGAAGAAAATCAAACTTGTATCCTACCCATGTCAAAGGTCCCTTTATAGAGACATTTGGGAGATTAGTTTTAGATGATTTTAGAAAAATTTCCAGTAGGAAGAAAATTCAATATATCTCTCAGAATACTTCTTCCAAAGAAATAAAATCTTTAAAAGGACCCCCAACAAGATCTTAGCATTATCATCAAGCCCACGGACAAGGGCAGAGTTCTGGTCATCATGAATTATGATGACTATACATCAGAGATTTTGTGACAATTGAATGATAAAGATACATATATCAAATTAAATAATGACCCTACATTTTGAAATTAGAGATGATTTTGAATGTTTTATAGAAAATGTTTCAAGGGACACACTGAAGACCAATCAAAGTTTCTTAGGTTTGATGACCCTACTACTCCTTATATCTATGTGCTACTAAAAATTCACAAAAGTGTTTCAAAAACACCTGGCAGACTCATTATTTCTGGGGTTAATAGTATTACATTGAATCTTTCTGCAATTATTGATTATTTTTTATAACCACTGGTGTGACAGACCCGGGCCTTATATTAGGAATATCGTACCAACACAGTCTGTCCTCAGTGGGCCAATTGAACAACCATGGCCCACTCTGTTATTAAATGCCGCCCGGTGGCCAGATCTGTAATTGCTGTGGTGTCCAGAGAGGGAGGGGGGAGTCAGCTCACAGGAAGTGTTAATCAGCTGTGGACCCTGTGACATCAAAAAGGAGTGGAATGGGTTAAAAAGAGGAGGGTCAGGACCTTATCTAAAATCTGGAGGGGGTCTCTCCCTGTTTGCTAACTATTGTTCTAGCAACTCTGCAACACAGTCCAAATGGCACCATCACCACAGGGGGGAGACCACTGATGTCATGCTCTATTTTCACCCCTGTTACCACCCAAACTCTTCACACCACCAATCACAAGAGGACAATGAGCGGTTTGACCAAGGGAGGTGGCCAGGATCAGATGTCTTGTGAGAAGGGACAAAAAGGAGCTGTCTGGGGGAGGGGGTTGTTGTTGGAGAATCTTGAGACAGCGAGGACTTGGACTGTTTGAGAGTAACCGTATTCTCGCAGGGCCTTAAATGAATGCTTGAAGCAAGAGCTTCTTGACAGAGATCGGACAGTGTACCTCTAGGACTGATTCTGTTACCACTCCATCGGGAGACACTCGCAGATTCTGGGGAATTGGTGAGTCTACATCGGTAGGGAGACTTAATACCCAGGGTCCCACCAAGCTGGTGGAGAGTTGGCCGAGCGGCTGGGATCCGCAAGCTACACGGACCCACCTTAAGGGTCAGAAACCCTAGCCCACTTTGATTGTCAACTGTGGATTTTATTACCAGGAGTTTGGGCCTGCTAGGACTTTGTGCTTGGAGGTAACCTGCTGGGGACTTTGTTTGGAAGTTTTTACTTTTACAGGTGATTTTTCTGACACTTGATATATTTGGTGGGGGAACAAGTTTATCCTTGGGCAGCACTATTGTATTTTATTAAGTGTATGCACTTTGTTTAATAAAAGGGATTATTATTTATTTCCTGTCTCCTTACCTGTGTGACCTGTGAACCTAGAGGACTGGGTATCTAGTGAGCTTTGGTTCTAACCCTGGTGTCCTCACAATTGGCGATTCAAAATCCTATAATACTGAAAGACACCAAAGATGTTTTAAAACGTCTAAATACTGTGAATTGGCAAGAAGGATGGTTTTTGGTGACAGCAGACATTACGTCACTATATACTATCATTGAACATGATAAAGGAGTAGAAGCTATTAAACACTTTCTTAGCATGTCCAATTATTCAGAAAGTCTTTAATTGTAGAAGGTATCTTATTCATCTTGAACAATTATTTTTTCTTTCAGGGTAATTTTATCTCCAGAAGAAGGGGGTGGCCATGGGCACCAGGTTTACCCAAAGTTTTTTGGCAGCAATTTTGTATATTGAGCCCTGACAGTTTTCTGTTATTTTCCTTCAAATTAAAATAGATGACCTCACAAATGAATCAAGTAATAGATGATATCCCAGTAGGCAACATCATGGATAACATTACAAGAAGAAACTTCACAATATTATTGCATATAACTATATATAACATACTTATTATCTCCTTTTTATTATTTTCATTGACCTCTTCACTTTTTTGTGCTTCATTCTTTCTATTTCCTCTTATAGACTTTTACTCTTAACCAGCTCCCAAACAACTGATTGTTACCTGAAAAGACTCTTAACTTATCAGCAATAGTTTATCTCACCAAACCATTGTATTCACTGAATTTATCTTGTATGTTATTATTAGACTGAGGATTTTGCATTGAATTTTTCCTTAAACAGAACATATAAGCTGTCTAGGTAACAATCTGTTTAAAATGATTTGTGAAAAGGATATGCCACTTTTGTGTCTATAAATGCCCATTGCATATATTGTTATATTTTGCCTTTAAAGTACCTAAAATGGTTTAAAAAAAAAAGGGGGTGGCTTATTTTACAATTTCTGTAAATGTTAGTGTAATAAATGTTAGAAATAATCATTATAAATCCTAATAATACTCCAGAAGTGCTGTGGATACAGAACGGTATTTGATTTTAAAGATGATTTTCAATAAACTTTATTTTTATACTCTCTTATGGACTGGAGTGCCTCAGTAAACAACCCCTTTCAGGTGACTTGTTTCACCATTTTGTGTCTAGATGTCACTTTGTACACAGATAACACTCAAAGGTCTACATTGGTCCAGAGTTTAGGTCAGTCCAGTATAATGCAAATCATAGGTCAGTTCAAAGGATTCCTCTGATAAGATGTGCCCAGCTCACTCCAACAGCTGAGAACATGTTGTGCCTAAGGGAACTGACCTAATTCAGTTTTTACCAACCTATTTGCATTGCAAACACAATATAATTTTGAGCATTAATCCTTTATCTTCCATAACGAACGTTCGCAGGATGCGATCACTTCGCTGATAGTAGCAGATCCCTTATGGTAATGTGTAGATCAAAATGACACTAAACATGATATATTTCCTATATCCTGAGCCTTAGGTACCTTTAATATATTATCATTTATGTACAAATAATCTCTAATACATTTTACTAATAAATAAATGTGGATTGGAACCTTAATAAATCTGCACTATTTACAAGTGTAAGTGCGACTAAAAATGTGTGTGTTATTAATCCGTGTGATTGAGTCATTACACATAGCGTACTAATTGCACAGTAAAACAATATTAATTCATTTAGTTTACTTCATCCAATTATTTGACTTCCACAGGCCACCCTTTGCACAAAACTATCACCTTAAAATTTTATTTCAGAATCTCAGTAGTACGTTTCATTCTCTGTAATGTATGTCCCCCCTAGTACAACCACACTGTCTGTCAATATCCATCAGGTTACCAATATAAAGAGTCAAAATTCTAGAAATTATTCTCTTTTCCTATGGAGCACATACCTTTGGAGCTCAGAGTTAACCTTTTGTATGCCTTTCACCCACATATGTAATACATAATCTGGAAGGATGCAAGCTACAATAAAATATATTATATCAACATAGAATATCCTAATAAAGTTCCTCATGCCTAGCATGTCCATCTGTCCGAGACATGTCTCATAGCTTATATGACATTTATTTAAAACATTTTGATCCAATAGCATCATCCTATGTCTGTTAACATAATCTTATCTACATTTTCCTTCAGCCTTTTTAGTTAAATACACTCTGATAACATCAATAAGAATTTCATCAACACTTGTGGGGCGGGCTATTGTCTGTTCATTCTGTCCAGTCTCCCAATACTCAAGTTTCTTTGTACGTGAAACAGTGATCAGTCTGCCGAATATTGGGAGACTTCAAACTAGGAACCTGTATCAACTTCCATCTACTGGCCTCCCATCCCATAATTTAAGTACCTCAGAAATGTTTAGTTGAAAGAGAACTTGTCCTACATAATTTAGTCTCTGAGGCATGTGAGAGCACTCCCAGCATCCAGTTTGGTCTAAAACCATACCCACCAAAGAATGATAATCATTCTCACAGATGCCCGCTCAAGTCCAAATTTATTACTGGACTGGCATCACTGGATTCACCTCTCTTCAACTATGGGGTCACAGTACTTACAGACACAATATTCTTCAGACGATAACCTCTCATACTGTCTCCGAGTTTCAAGGTTATCAAAACTTTTCTTTACCCCTGAATTGAATAGTGTAATTGGCTGGACCAATTGTGCTGCAAACTTCTCCTTCATCCCCACCTCCTCAGTATAACTACTCCATCACCTGTTCACCATTGAAAGAATTGACTGTACTGGATAGAGAATAAGATGAGAGAAACACTGGAAAGGGAAAACAGAAAAACTGTTGCTTGTCAGGATTCACTAGGATGAGTGGGATCCTTCTGTTCTGCCTGGGATTGGTGGTATTTCACCCAGAGGCGCGGTATCTAACAAAGTGGAAGGTTTTCACCAGAGGTTCCCGCAAGGGAATTTGGGCTTGGCAACTTCCACCCTGCAGGTAACGGCCCTCTAGGGGAGTTCCCATTGAGCAGTGATAGAGAACAGAGTACCAAGAAGAATGTAGGCACTAGATAGCTACAAACAAGTAGGAACACTGAGTTATGCTCAGTGATAGTCCACAGAGAGATAATAGGTGATTAATGGCAGCACACTTGGAGAGATAGTAGCGATGATCTGCAGTAGTTACCACTAACGAGTGCAACAGGTATCTGCTTCCAGGCCAGGAGTCTGACGAGAAGAACCAGCACTAAGAGGAGCTTGTAGAAGCCTTATAAACTAGAGGTAACCAATGGAAGTACCAACATTTTGTCAAATGCACTTCTTCAGCTGCTGCCTCAGATCTTTTAGAAGCCTCAATATCATTTAATTCTTTCCTGAAAACAGTACGCATATTTTGGATTTTCCCTCTTACCTAATCTGCTGTTGCCTTCGGGTAATGAGAAAGGCAGACTCTAACCATTGCCTCATAAGCATTGACCCTCTCCACCACAAACAGGGATTGGAATTGTAGGCCTCAATGAAATCCTTCATGTGCTCGACATTCTTATCTGCTGCCATGATAAAATGTCTTAAAATAGATAAAACATGTATTGAAATGATTTCCATCTACAAGAAAGCCATATATAATCAAAGGCATATGTAATAAAGTACTAACCTTTGTATAATATCAATAAAATAAAGGAAATAGATTGAAGTATCCATTAAGAAAGTTTAAAAACTGGAATCACGAGTCGCACCGCTCTGCAACAACCACCACAGACAAATGCTAATGACGAATAACTATTCACCAATTATGTTGCTAGAATTGCCATGTATATGCACGATAATACAGAGGAGCCAAACTGTCTCCAGTGGTACGTCAAAAGAGGGAAAGAGATAAAGATATTGATAGAGGAGTTGAAGGGGAAGGAGAAGTGATGCCCTCTGATGATGGGAAAAGAGCGAAACAATTGATTCAAAGGGATATGGAGATGATGATCAGAATTCTGAAACAACTTGACTACGATTGTTTAAATAAAATGATAAAAAAAAAAAAATTACCGAAAGGAAATAATATTGTAACGATTCATTAATAAGAGACAAACTGGGAAAAAGAAGAGACAAGTTCCAGATAAGGAAGTGATGCTCTGATCTTAAAAACAATAGTTTTAACTAGGGAAGTTAAAAATAATATGAACAAACATTAAAAAAAAGTGAATATGAAAACTTGGGGAAAACTTGTTAATGATGTTATTAAAAAAGTTGCTAATGATTTTGTACTCTCAACACAGTTATCTCTTTATAGAAAGAAGAATGCGTTATCAACTATCTACATGAAAAGAGAAAAAAAACAGTGCAGAAGCCAAAGCCAGGGTAGAAATGAAAGAGGAAGTCAAACAAGTTAAATCGTATACAAGTAAAATGTCATGTCGTGTTCTTGTGCCAATATGTGAATATATCAAATCTATATTTCACTACAGTTGGTATGGATCATCACGACAGTATACTAGAACAAGCCCAAGAGGGACATCAGCACTAAGTGATTTCAAACAGGCTCCAAGGTGAGCAAAAGCTAGTAGTCCACCAAGTGTTAAAAATATATGTTGTGTCCCGTTAATCGTGAAACTTTACTACATTTCAAATGAAAGTTTGGAAGGAGAACAGGAGGTGCCAGACATCAAGGGGAAAATTGATCAAGATGTGGGTTTGAAAAAGTGGAGATATTGCCTATAGCAACCAGATTCTAGCTGTCATTTTGTAGAATGTACCAAATAAATGATAACGACGGGCCTGATTCATTAAAGCCCTACGTTAAAGATAAACTTAGCGGCTGGCTTATTTTTATTATGCGGCAGCATCTTCTGCACACAGAAGCTAAAATGCGTCATCCGACAGGGTTTTCTGTTTTGCGAAGCACATTCCAGAGGATTATTTGTTTTTTCAAGCTGCAGAAAATATATTTTTTTCATTACGAATTGAATAATTTATTTTTTTATTTTTTTGTATGGACAGCCACGGACCCTTGAATTATTTTTATGCTTTGAAAGCTTGCAAGATTTGTATCATTAAAGCTGACAAGATTTGGATCTTTTAGAGATGAATAACACAGATATTGGTAAGTATTACTGGTGATACTTATAAATGTAATGGTGACAACGAGGAGTGTGGTTTATTTAAATTTTGTATTAATGGACTAGAGGTCACAGTGGTCCCTGGGTGCCAGGGCATGCTGGCACTTGTAGTACAACAAACACAAACATGCCCAAACTGTTAATGGCAACATTGACTTGCTGTGAACTGTAGTGCACCAACAGAAAATGGTGTCTGGATTAATCAAAGTACCTTTACTGCCCAACACCCACTACCCAGGAGTGTAGGGTGTAGGAAGAGCCCTAGTGCTTTCAGCATGGGGCTGGGTACCTCTAGGGGAATCATGCATTTTTTTTGTGGCTCTCATTTCCTTAGGGAATCCAGCTCTTGCTGACCAGCCATGGGATGTATATCATTATGGCAGGGGGTTCCCCTGCTATAGTGCAGACTCATTCAACACATATATGTTAGGATATTGAGATTACCTTTATAGCTCTGGTGAGCATGAGTCATTGATTGTATATGTTGACATTACCTCTTCAGCTGTGGTGCGCATGAGTCATTGTACCCTGGCAAACATCATTGCTACTCTGACTCAACATTCCAGCATCCTGTGTACTCGATCTCTCTAATTAGAGCATTTTGAACATTGAACAGCCTATTAAACACTGGTCAGCTGACAAGGATTGAAATCTTTCTAAATCACTCTGCCTGCTGATTATTGAGTGAGGGGCTCTGGGCTCATCTCAGTTGTACTTTGAGATTTGCTGTGTCCAGTTAGATCAGGATGATTGGATATTCTCAATTATCAAGATTGCATCTTGTGAATATTGTGTCTGCTTCTATACATCTGTGCCTTAATTATGCTGTGTGAAGCACTACACACTGTCAATGTTTCTGGAGATCATTTATTCAATACAAATGTCAGAGACTGCCATTACTAGAAACTTTGCTCTGTGTTTACGAATCAGCAACAATCAGTATCAAGAACTGTATTTTCACTGTATTTGATCATCGGTTACTGTGGATGTTTATATTATATTCAAATAAATGCACAGTTGTTTGAACTTCTCTCCTATCTCTGTCATTGAAGTACCTAACAATATACCTCTAAAATGCTAAGGAGCAGTCCCACTTGTCCTTACCACCCATGGGGTGGCAATAAGAAACAAATATACTTACCTGATCCGCACTGGTATTTCTTACCAATGGGAGACAGGGGAAAATGCAGCATATAATGACCTCATCACACCTATGCACAATGACATCACTAAGCATACTGGTTCTCAGCCACTGTACTGTAGAAACACTAGAAGAGCCAGGAGATGGAGAAGGACATTACACTACACTACAGCCATCATCAGAAGTCAAGTGATAAGGCAGGAGTTCCATCCTGGTTTCAATTAACTCAGGGGTACCCTAATTTTAAAGATGGGAGTCCCCTCTTTGAAATTATGTGTCCAGGAGACATCTATTTGATACCACTACATATCATATTTCATATTCTGATCCAATTTTGATATTTGAAACAAAAATTAAATAATATGCTGGTTGAAGAATGTTGTTCAGGTGTTCACAAAATTAATTTGATTTTTTAAGTATTGATCATTCAATAATCTCATCTTTTTAGATCATTCTAAAATTACTTAAGGATGAAAATAATCTTCCTGGGGTGCCCATTATTTTGGGTATAGGTTACTTAACTTCACGTTTAAGTAGTTTGAAGAAGAGTATATAAATAATCTATTATTTTATATCTAATTTTCTAACATCAGAACAGAATCAGCCACAATTGAATTAGAAGTTGGTCTGAACAAAACTCTCCTTCCCCCACTAGAAACAGTATGCTTGTGTAATTCTGTTGAGCAGTGGGTCAAAATTAATATGCGAAAGGCTGTGATCTCTTTCCTGTGGAAAGTTAAACTCCGCCCAGTAGAAAGGTATTATGTTATGTAGCACAGAGCACAAAGGGTCTCTTGGTGCCCTTCTCCCAGCCTGATAAGACATGCAGACACAGCTCTTAGCTGGACATGCTGGATAGTAAGTTGCTTGGGGCCTGTGGAGGCCCTGGCTAGAAGGAAAAAAATTATAATGCAGTTTTGAATGGAATGAGTGGACAGTGATTGAATCTGGAAACATATAGCTTTGTGATGTTTTATAAATTAATTTAATTTAATTTGAATGAAGTGTAATGTGTTTGTGAATGGATGATGGTTGAATCTTGATATATACATACTTCTATGTGGTTCTGTGTTGGTCTAATGTTATAATGAAGTTTTGTTAGGTTATTTGAATGGAATTGTCTGAGTTCAGATAAAATGGAGTTAGTGAAATGTTGGTCATGGTAGCATTTTTGTTTGTTGCAAAGGTTATTTGGAATAGATGTCTTTTGTGTACAATATATATTTGTGATGGACTTACAAGTATATTACTAGAGGTTTAAGAACTGGACCTGGTTCATTGGTAGTCAATTAGGCCATTACAAGCACAAGTGACCAACACATGCTTGTAACTAAAGCAAGTAGGCCATTTTAAATATTGTGAGCTATTTCAGTTCTTGGAAAAGGCTAATGGAAATTGCAAATGCTGTGCAATAGAAGTGTATGGAAATGGTTGCGCATTGTTTGTTTGTTAGAATGGTTGTGTTGGAAAAGTATTTCATGGGAAACTGAAGAAACCGTGTAGATGGTATATATTACTGAGATTTTGATTTCAATGGATTTGGAAAGCCTGTTATGCGGCTGTTGAAGAGTGTGGCTGAGATGAGGACTTAGATATATAGCAAATGATTGGATTGTTCAGGAAGTGGTCAGATTGTTCAATATAAAATTTTGTTAGACTGTTGGTTTAAATGGTAGTTTGTAACTCTGGTCTCCCCCATCCTCCCCCTCTACACACACAGCTTTAGACAATAGTTAGTCAAAACACACATAATGTCTTGTATATTTATATAACAGGCAATGAATATAATGTATTGTACCAAAATCTATACTTTGTGCAAAATATTGTTACACTGTATACGGTTTTAACATATGCATAAGTTTTACAATTAGAATGTTAATAATACAACACGTTTTAAATGAAGCTATATCTTGTCTGCGGTTAATCTTGAAGCGATAAACATAAGTTATTATATGAATATTGGTCCTGTGGATTTAAGGGAAAATAAGAATTATATTTCTTAGGTTAAATCAGAATTACCTTTGTGAAGAGTTGGTTAACGGTAATAGTCATAATTAACGTTATTAAATGGTCATCCATACATTTGCCAGACTATTAAGGAGATTAAAACCCCAAACACCCTAGAAACCCTATTACATAGTTATATAGATTTATATCTAAAATAAATAGTGGACATAACTTGTGAGGATGATTTTATGTGCGGCACATTCGATGGATCATCTTTTTACACATCAATTTTCACAAAAAAACCTTGTGGGGCCTCAAGATTTTTTCTAGTGAAAGAAGGCATTTTGCCAAATTAATTTAATTTTGGAGATTATAGTCACCAGCCTATGCATGCATGTTGTGAGTGAATCTGCTGTTTTTTGAGCAGTTAAAGTTTTAGCACCCAATTTCATTTTTTTGCTGTGTTGACATAATAGGAATAGAATGGGTTACTTTGGACAACAGAAGTGGTGATATACAGATTCAAATGTCTTTGGATGCAGACACTAAAAAAGTTCACTCCCATGGGTCTCAACATTGACGGTGACTTTACACCTTTCTTGTTGGAATGATAAGTATTTTTTTATATATTCATAGCTTTATATATATATATATATATATATATATATATATATATATATATATAATTCATCTAACATTTATGTTCCTTGTTGGTAATTTGTTGTTCCAATTAATTATCTAATCAATTTGATCAAGCCCCTAATCAAATTTTACCCAATTTGATCATTTTTGTTTTTACCAGTTCATTATTTTCATTACTCATTAAAATTATCATCTATACATTTTATACTGTTAATACTTTATATATTTTATATTATACATTTTGTTAAATTTGTTTTTAAAATATTAGGTTATACTTATTTTTTGGATCACTTAAATTCAAATGATGTTAATTTATACTGATTGACAATTATTAATAAGATCTTGACACTATAGTTTTCTATAACTTTTTTGATTCTATAATGAATAACATCAAGTTACACACATATTGTCTAGATTATTTAGTTATATAATATTAGTGAATGCTATACTATGCTATAGATGAATACTATACTTTTTTTGATACCTTTTTTGCTCTATAATGATAATTACGTTTTCCAGTCTTTTAAGTCTTCGTATCAGCATGAAATATGAATTTGTACTCTGTGCATAATATAAATTATATCCTATTTTTTAATGTGTAACAAATGGATGGAACATACTGTATATAAATCCCTATTTTGGTTGGTTGCTTAACACACACCAAATGAAGAGATGAATTGTGCTATCATTGAGGTGCATTGTGGGAGTTGAAAGCAGAATCTAACAAATGGCCAAACTGAAGGAACACTAGGCATCCTCCTCTACCCTGACTTCATGAGACACTGTTCCGACTAACATTAACACTTACATAAAGATTATTCTGAGCTCTGGATTTACCGCTACAAGGGGGCCTGCATCAGAGATAAACAGACCCGTGAAAAGATGACAGTCAAAGTTATACTTTAACTCATTTCTCACCTAATCATTGGTGAGTGTCTCATCTTTATAACACATTGTAATCATTTGGGATTTATACCAAGAGAACAATATATAGTTTATATAATTTTTAGGTATCACAACTGCGCTGGATTATTACTACTGAGGTAATAATTATAACTTTCTAGTTAAGTATATGCTAAATTCTTTCATTCATTTTTCATTTTTTAAGTATGGAAACCAACACAATATAACATCTCTTGATCTGTATGCTCGATATAAATCTCAATTTGCTCTATTTCTTTTTCTATGCTGCATGTATTTAGCATATTTATAGTCTTGAATTATCTTACCAAAAACTCATTTACAATATGCATATGGCGTAGTTATTTATATAGTGATTTATATTGAAGTTGTTATATAACTGTTTAAGAAGAGCTTCCTATAAAACTACTATTTAGTGCTTATTAAGGTACAATACAAATAAGTAAGTATTTAATTGTATCTATATATTTTACTGGTCCTCTGAAGCAAACTGTTATACCTATTAATAAATTCTCTTGTGTTAAGGGGTTTCGTTCATGTCTGGTTATCTTTGTAACACTGGATATTCAAGCAACACAGCATCACTGCCATCATAAATCTCATATCACGGGTACAGTAGCACATTAACGAGGATGGAGTAGGTAATAAAAATTCCAGAGTTGTCAGCTGTTGTCTCCCGGGAGATATAAAAATAAAGTATCTGTGATACTTAACGTACACTGTATACTTGCTGACTTGTGTGTGTTTATAGCAATTCACAAGAAGTGAATGCATCATGCATTATACATGCATCACTCTAGGGTAGCAGTTCAGGTAGCCTCTGACATTGTCTGCAGACATACAATCTGTCCTTATTTATTATTCTGTGTAATGTAATAGAATATCTGGATTCCCTGCACAGTTACTTACACAAGTGTCATCAGTGAAGTGAGACACACTTATACTCGATACCATGTTACATTACACAGAATATTAAATAATGCGTGATTTATTTTGTCTGCTTGCTGAACTACTGTACCCATAACATCGGGTATGTGAACTGCCAATATTGTTTTATTTCTACTAAGTGTGTCCTGGAGGAGTTGGGGATATGGAACATAACTCTACTGCAACTGATATGCTTATCAGCTGGAGGAAAAAGCATCTGAATAAAGTTATTTTGCATTTGAATGGAGATGGCCTGGCACCCAAAATTAATTTCAGGTACACTGCATTGCTACTAGTGTTCACTCCACATTTCACCCATGGTTAAACTCCTGAGAATTCAGAGGACCCTCTGGTAGCAAATGCCACACCCATACCATAGTCAGAGCAGAAGAGGAGGGCGACAACGAATGTGGTACCACATGACATCATGGTTACCAAGTAAATGACTGCACAACACCAGGCCAGTAGGGTTTCACGTTAGTGATAGCACAATTATATGTTGGGAAAATAAAATAGTCCACAATGGTCAAGCAACTAAGTGGAACATCTATCTACTGCCCACTTTTACCAATTAGAACACCTATCATCAGACATATTCACTTTTGTTCTTATATTGCTCAAACTCTTGTCAGGATTCTGTGATGTTTCCTGCATTTTGCCTGTCTGCTAAAGAAATTCCTATGGTGTTCATTTTGGGACTAATTTCAGCATGTCATAGGCCTCTATGGATTTTCCGGATCTCTCACCTGTGGAAGTGCAATGTGCATGCGCAAAGCACTTCCTCCATTCAGTTAAAATAAATAAATAGTAAAAACAGTTTGTTGGAGCACTCTCCCTTAATAGGGAGGGCTCATTGTTAGCCACACACCCCCTTAGGCAGTTATAGGGCACGTCCTTACCAGGCGGGCCCCAGCTATTGAGCCAAACAGGGGAGAGTGGGGCTCAGCTGTCTAGAAGTGTCTGAATACATTTGGGTTGCCATAATTCTGGCTTTATAGCCTATTGGTCATGCTTTTTATTTGCCACCACTTTTAAGTTTGTGATCTTTCATTCACCAAACAAGTGTCAAGTGTCTTTATTTATCAGGTTACTAATAACTCTTGGTAAGGGCACTCCAGTACAGTTAATGTGTAAATCAACCGATAGACAAGCAGCTTTGAATTTTAGTGGAATTCCTAGATGAATTGTCACGAGCCGCGGCGGTGCTCACGGCCGCCGCGGCTCGCTTCCTGTAGGTCCCAACGTCCCGGCCGTCACCATGACGACCGGGACGTCATTTCCTTCCAACTCCCGACCGTTGCCAAGGCAACGGTCGGACGCTTCCTCAGCGCCGTGTCCTGGCAGCCAGGCGCGCATGCGCTCTAGGGACAATCAGGCAGATTTAGCCTGTGGCTGAATTAGCAATCATTAGCCTGCAGGTGTGGATTTCAGTGCTAAGCCCTGATTGGTCTTGCTAGGTGCTGGCAATTAGCCTACAAGTGTGGCCTTGTCTAGGGGCAGGTTCTGATTGGTTATGGGTTGTATTTAAGGCAATGAGGTCTGCTGCCTCATTGCCGGTTATAGCTTCTGTGCTCCAGTCTGCTGACCTGCTTGCTCCAGTTCCTGTTCCTGTATCTACGTTTGGACTTCCCGTGTATGACCCTTGACTTCGTATTTGACTTCGCTTGTGTTTCCTGTGACCCTGATCCTTGGCTCGTTTACCCGTTCTGCTACTTTGCCTGTGACCTCTGACCTCAGCTTGCTCATCGTTTCTGTTACCTGCTGCCGACCTTTTGACCTCTGCGTGGACCTGACTCTTCTTGCCTGGGTTCTCCCCAGCCGGTACACACTTCACGACCCTCTGTCAGTCTGCAGCCCAGTCTGTCCCCACCATCAGGGGCTCCAGTGAACACCTGACTGGCAGAGTAGACTCCGGGTTGTGTTGTGCCGGCTGGAGGGGTTCCTAACATTATAACCGGCCCACTCACGGAGACAAGATTAGGATGGATGCAAGTGGATCCACACCGTCTCCAGCACAAACTCTAGCAGGCCACGTTGAGTCCTTGTATCAGATGATGCAGGGATTGGCTGAGCGTATGTCTGTTCAAGAAGAAGCCACAAAAGCTTCACAACCGACTCCAGGTCCCATCTGTGAACCCAAAATGAACTTACCAGATCGGTTCTCCGGAAATAGAACCCTGTTTCGGAACTTCAGGGAGAGCTGCAAGCTCTATTTTCGGATGAGACCTCGCTCCTCCGGTTCAGAGCAGCAAAGAGTTGGGATTATTATTTCCCTTCTACAGGGTGACCCCCAGTCCTGGGCGTTTTCTTTGCCGCAGACCAGTCCGGCCATGCAGTCCGTAGACTCCTTCTTCGAGGCACTGGGTCTACTGTATGATGACCCGGATCGAGTGGCCTCCGCGGAAGCTCATCTACGGTCCTTGAAACAAGGCCGACGGTCGGCAGAAGAATACTGCGCTGAATTCCGTAGATGGTCACCTGATAGTGGATGGAACGACCCTGCCTTACGGAGTCAGTTCCGTCTCGGCCTATCTGAACAGATTAAAGATTCTTTGGTGCAATACCCGTCTCCTAGTTCTCTGGAGGATCTGATGCACCTCTCCATTAAAATTGACAGGAGATATAAGGAGCGGAAAACTGAAAAGGAAGCATCGTCACCTCCATTCGCCTTCGTTCCTGTTTCCCAGGATGGTGAGGAGCCTATGCAATTAGGAATATATCGTCTCTCTTCGGAAGAGAGAGACAGGAGACGTTCGCAAGGTCTATGTCTATACTGTGGCGTAAAAGGCCACTTCTCCCGTTCTTGCCCAAATAAGTCGGGAAAAGACCATGCCTAGGGAATGAGGGGAAAGTTCACCTAGGTCTGCAAATTATCTCCCCGAAAAATGCTGTATTAATCCCTGCACAGCTCACCTTCCGGGCTCGCTCTGTGGACCTGTCGGCCTTTATTGATAGCGGAGCTGCAGGCAACTTCCTTGATATTGGGTTTGCCCGCTCTGCCGGAATTCCGATGGTAAAACTCAACTCTGCCATTACTGTCTGTGGCTTAGACGGAGGTCCGTTGCCTGGTGGCAAGATTTCCTGGGAGACCCCGCCACTACAGTTGAAGATCGGAGCTCTCCATTCTGAGTCAATCACCTTCTTCCTGATCGATTGTTCGTCGGTTCCTATGATCTTGGGCCACCCATGGCTTTCCTGTCATAACCCTGTCATAGACTGGGTAAAAGGAGAGATTGTCAAGTGGAGTACTTATTGTACACAGTCTTGTTTGTCACTGTCTCTGCGTATGATTCAGCCTATTCCGGAGCGGCTTCCCTCACAGTATCATGAATTCTGGGACGTGTTCTCCAAGAAGGCTGCTGATACCTTACCGCCACATCGTGACTTTGACTGTGCCATCGAACTTATTCCTGGTTCCAAGTTACCTAAGGGGCGTTTGTATTCCCTTTCTGCTCCAGAAACAAAATCCATGCAGGAGTATATCGATGAAAACCTGGAGAGAGGCTTCATCAGGCCATCTAAGTCTCCCGTAGGAGCGGGATGCTTCTTTGTATCAAAAAAAGACGGAGGGTTAAGACCTTGTATTGACTACCGGGGATTGAATCATATCACAGTCAAGAACACCTATCCCCTTCCGCTCATCTCGGTTTTGTTTGATCAGCTAAGAGGGGCCACTGTCTTCACTAAAATCGACCTTCGCGGAGCATATAATCTCATCCGTATCAAAGAAGGAGATGAGTGGAAGACGGCATTCAATTCGCACTCTGGCCACTACGAGTATCTGGTCATGCCGTTTGGCCTTAGTAATGCACCTGCAGTGTTCCAGGACTTGATCAATGAAGTTCTTCGGGAATTCCTTGGTTGTTTCGTGGTCGTCTATTTAGATGATATCCTCATCTATTCCAGATCTTTGCCCGCCCATCAGACTCACGTCAAACAAGTTCTACAGAAATTACGAGAGAACCACCTGTACGCTAAGCTGGAAAAGTGTGAGTTCGAGGTACAGAGAGTATCCTTTTTAGGCTATGTAATCTCTTCTGAGGGATTCTCCATGGATCCAGCTAAGGTCCAGGCTATTCTGGATTGGGTGCAACCCAACAATCTTAAGGCGGTGCAGAGGTTCCTGGGCTTCTCCAATTATTATAGGAGATTCATTCACAACTTTGCCGACATTGTGGCTCCCATTGTCGCTCTGACCCGTAAAGGAATGGATCCAACTAATTGGTCGTCCCAAGCAGTAGCCTCATTCGAAAGCCTGAAAAAGGCCTTTGTCTCCGCTCAGGTCCTCAGACATCCGGATCCAGCTAGGGCATTTATTCTTGAGGTCGACGCCTCTGACATCGGTGCCGGTGCCATCCTATCGCAGAAGGATCCTCATACTAATCGTCTGCACCCATGTGCTTATTTCTCCCGTCAGTTCTCTTCAGCGGAGGCCAACTATGATGTCGGTAATAGAGAACTATTGGCAATCAAATGGGCCTTCGAGGAGTGGCGGCATTGGTTGGAGGGTGCTTCACATCAGATCTCTGTCATTACCGATCACAAGAATTTACAATATATACAGTCAGCCAAACGTTTAAATCCCAGACAGGCCCGGTGGGCGTTATTCTTTACCCGGTTTAACTTCCTGATCACCTACCGACCAGGCTCCAAAAATGTCCGGGCAGATGCCCTTTCCAGAAGTTTCTCGGCACACCACATTCCAGTCACTATCCCAGAGCCGATTATTCCCCCTTCTGTAATCCATGCCGGGTTGACCCAAGATCTGAGTATCACACTTCAGAGATTCCAGAAATTAGCCCCTGATACTACTCCGGAGCGACGTCTCTTTGTTCCAGTCCATCTAAGGAAGGCGGTTATTGCAGAGGCGCATAACAGTAGGGTTGCAGGGCATCCTGGAATTTTCAAGACGTTAGAAATCCTTTCCCGTACAGTCTGGTGGCCATCTATGTCTGCTGACGTCAGGAGTCATATCCTCTCATGTGAGGTTTGTGCCAGAAACAAAGTTCCTAGGATCCGCCCAATAGGCCAGTTAGTTCCTTTGGCACCACCTGCAAAACCATGGACCCACTTGTCCATGGACTTTATAGTGGATCTACCACCTTCTGCAGGACACAATACCATTTGGGTCGTGGTAGACCGGTTCAGTAAGATGTCCCATTTCGTTCCCTTACCCAGACTGCCTACAGCTCGGGATTTGGCCGTCTTATTCATTCAACATATTTTCCGGCTCCATGGACTCCCTACTGACATAGTTTCCGATCGGGGTTCCCAGTTCATAGCGCAATTCTGGAGATCTTTCTGTACCCTCCTCGGAATCAAGGTTAGTTTATCATCAGCATATCACCCTCAGTCCAATGGGCAGACCGAAAGAGTTAACCAGTCCTTGGAAAAATTTTTGCGATGCTACACGTCAGAGTTCCATGATAATTGGTCTTCCTTGTTACCCTGGGCAGAATTCGCCTGTAACAATTCCTGTCATTCATCTACTAAAACTTCTCCGTTTTTCTGCAATTATGGTTTTCACCCCAGATCTAACTCCCTGTATTCACTTAACCCAGTTGGTGTCCAGGAGATCCGTTCCACTGCAAGAGATCTCAGAGTTATCTGGAGGAAAGTACAGGCATCTCTGAAACAGGCTTCAGTTGTCGCAAAAAAAATTTCGGATCGCCACCGTACCATCTGCTCCTTCAAGGTGGGCCAGAGAGTGTGGCTGTCTACAAAAAACATTAAACTCAGACAGCCTTGCAAAAAGTTAGGTCCCAAGTTCATCGGCCCGTTCCTTATCATCAAGCAGGTTAATTCTGTTGCATTTAGGTTAAGAATTCCGGGCTCATTGAGAATTCCCAACACATTTCACTGTTCTCTGTTGAAGCCGGTATTATATCCTACTCAAATCCAGTCTTCAAATTTGCCTGAGAGAAAATCAAACAGATCACCAAGATACGTTGTTCAGAAGATCTTGGATTCCAAAAAAGTGCAAGGTCAGGTGCACTTCCTAGTGCAGTGGAGGAATCGTGGGTTAGAAGAACGGTCTTGGATCCCACGGAGACAACTCGATGCTCCTAAACAGTTGAAGGAGTTCTTTAAAAAATTTCCAAGGAAACCGGGATGTCGGGGTTCCTTAACCCCTCCTCAAGGGGGGGGTACTGTCACGAGCCGCGGCGGTGCTCACGGCCGCCGCGGCTCGCTTCCTGTAGGTCCCAACGTCCCGGCCGTCACCATGACGACCGGGACGTCATTTCCTTCCAACTCCCGACCGTTGCCAAGGCAATGGTCGGACGCTTCCTCAGCGCCGTGTCCTGGCAGCCAGGCGCGCATGCGCTCTAGGGACAATCAGGCAGATTTAGCCTGTGGCTGAATTAGCAATCATTAGCCTGCAGGTGTGGATTTCAGTGCTAAGCCCTGATTGGTCTTGCTAGGTGCTGGCAATTAGCCTACAAGTGTGGCCTTGTCTAGGGGCAGGTTCTGATTGGTTATGGGTTGTATTTAAGGCAATGAGGTCTGCTGCCTCATTGCCGGTTATAGCTTCTGTGCTCCAGTCTGCTGACCTGCTTGCTCCAGTTCCTGTTCCTGTATCTACGTTTGGACTTCCCGTGTATGACCCTTGGCTTCGTATTTGACTTCGCTTGTGTTTCCTGTGACCCTGATCCTTGGCTCGTTTACCCGTTCTGCTACTTTGCCTGTGACCTCTGACCTCAGCTTGCTCATCGTTTCTGTTACCTGCTGCCGACCTTTTGACCTCTGCGTGGACCTGACTCTTCTTGCCTGGGTTCTCCCCAGCCGGTACACACTTCACGACCCTCTGTCAGTCTGCAGCCCAGTCTGTCCCCACCATCAGGGGCTCCAGTGAACACCTGACTGGCAGAGTAGACTCTGGGTTGTGTTGTGCCGGCTGGAGGGGTTCCTAACATGAATATCAATAAACTGTCTTTCATGTAAAATGACACTTAATTAAGAAGAGTTGTCTGGTATGGACCAGGTTGTCATTTCAAGGTAATTGTCTTATATTTTATACTGTATGCAGCAACCTCAGCTAAAATGTGTGTAATGTAATTATGTTTGAAGTTTATAAGGAAAGTTTAGGCAGAAACTTGCACAAATGCCAATTCTGTTTGATGCTGCTTGAAAATTTTGAAAGCTGAAATATTAAAAAAGTTCTCTCATTTTTGTCTTGAATTGTTCAGTGCCAGCAGCTCCCAAGCTAACTATTTATAGCAATAAAATTATTATATCTTGTTCTAATATTTCTCATACCGAAGTTTTATTCACACTATATTTTATTAGCTGCTATTACTGTTTTTTTATAGTGGTAACCTTTTCAATGTTATCTCTCTATGCTATCAAAATGACAATTTGAAAATAAAATGCAAAGCTCTTACAAGAATGAAATTCCATGAAAAAAATCAATAACATAATATGTAAGAGAATTTTAAATGAAGTAAAGTACCTGACAGGTAATATGTGCGAAAGTAAAGAATTTACATTGAAAGCAGTGCTTTCATAACCTGCAACTAGTACTGGAAAACCACAATCACTATCAGTCAACTTCCAGAGTCCTCCAAGCAAAAATACACATACATCTCCGTCTTAGAGGTACTGTGTTAGGAACCCCTCCAGCCGGCACAACACAACCCGGGGTCTACTCTGCCAGTCAGGTGTTCACTGGAGCCCCTGATGGTGGGGACAGGCTGGGCTGCAGACTGACAGAGGGTCGTGAAGTGTGTACCGGCTGGGGAGAACCCAGGCAAGCGGAGTGGAGTCCAAGCAGAGGTCAAGGGCCGGCAGCAGATAGCAGATCCGATAAACAAGCCGAGGTATGGGGTCACGAGCAGACAGGGAGGTCGGTATTCAAGCCAGAGGTCAAGGTCACGAGAAACACAGGCAGGGTCCAAATCCAGGCAAGGGGTCATACACGGGTAATCAGTAGAATTTCCAACAGACAGGAACAAGGCACAGAACATGTCAGCAGACTGGCAAACAGAAGCTATAACCGGCAATGAGGCAGCAGACCTCATTGCCTTAAATACTGTCAGCAGCCAATCAGAGCCTGGCTCTGACAATACACAGCCCCTTGTATAATTGCTATAATGCATTAATTAGCCCACAGGCTAGTGGTGCTGATGTGCGCACGCGCCCGGCTTAGTTTCATTGCCATGACCCGGCCTTGGCAACGGCCGGGTCATGGCCGGAAGTGACGTCCCGGTCGTCATAACGATGGCCGGGACGCAGGTGAGTGAGTCGCGGCAGTCTGGGCATCCCCCTTTAGGAGGGGTTGAAGAACCTCGACATCCAGGCTTCTAAGGGAATTTCTTGAAGAACTCCTTCAACTGTTTAGGGGCATGAAATTGTCTTCGCGGAGTCCAAGACCGCTCCTCTAAACCTCGATTTTTCCACTGCACTAGGAAGTGCACCTGACCTTGCACTTTTTTAGAATCAAGGATTTTCTGGACAATGTATCTTTGTGGTTTGTTTGTATCTCTCACAGGCAAACTTGCAGGCTGAGTTTGATTAGGATATAGTACAGGCTTCAACAGCGAACAATGAAATGTGTTGGGGATTTTCAACGAACCCGAAATTTTTAACCTAAATGCGACAGAATTAACCTGCTTGATGATAAGAAACGGACCGATGAACTTAGGGCCCAACTTCTTGCAAGGCTGTCTGAGCCTGATATTTTTTGTAGACAGCCACACTTTCTGGTCCACCTTGAGGGAGCAGATGGTACGGTGGCGGTCCAAATTTTTTTTTGTAACAAATGAGGCTTGTCTCAATGATGACTGGACTTTTCTCCAGATAACTCTGAGATCCCTGGCAGTGGAGCGGATCTCCTGAATACCAACGGACTTGAGTGAATACAAAGAGTTAGATCTGGGGTGAAAACCATAATTGCAGAAAAACTGAGAGGTTTTGGTAGATGAGTGACATGAATTATTACAAGCAAATTCCTCCCAGGGTAACAAGGAGGACCAATTATCATGGAATTCCGACGTGTAGCATCGTAAAAATTTCTCTAAGGACTGGTTAACCCTTTCAGTTTGCCCATTTGACTGAGGGGGGTATGCGGACGACAAACTGACCTTGATTCCGAGCAGGTTACAGAAGGATTTCCAGAATTGTGCAATGAATTGTGAGCCATGATCAGAAACGATATCAGACGGAAGTCCACGGAGACGGAAAACATGTTGAATGAAGAGAATGACCAGATCTCGAGCGGTAGGAAGCCTGGTTAGTGAAATTAAATGTGCCATTTTGCTGAAGCGGTCTACCACGACCCAAAAGGTATTGTGTCCTGCAGAAGGTGGCAAATCAACAATAAAATCCATGGACAAATGTGTCCAAGGTTTTGCAGGAGTGGCCAATGAAACCAACTGACCTACCGGGCGAGTCCTGGGAATTTTGTTCCTGGCACAAACCTCACAAGAAAAGATGTGACTCTTGACATCAGCAGACAAAGATGGCCACCATACAGTGCGAGAAAGGATTTCCAATGTTTTGAAAACTCCAGGATGTCCAACAGTCTGATTATCGTGTGCTTCAGCAAGGACCGCCTTCCTTAGATGAACTGGGACGAACAAGCATCCTACTGGAGTATTGTCAGGAGCTAATCTTTGAAACCTTTGTAGGGCACTACTCAGGTCTTGGGTTAACCCAGCATGGATCATAGACCAAGGAACAATAGGGTCTGGACTAGTAAGTGAAGCATGGTGTGCCAGGAAACTTCTGGACAGGGCATCTGCCCGGACATTTTTAGAACCTGGACGGTAGTTGATTACAAAGTTAAAACGGGTGAAGAAGAGCGACCAACGAGCCTGCCGGGGATTCAGTCGTTTGGCCGACTGTATATACTGCAGATTCTTATGATCCGTTATAACAGAGATCTGGTGTGCAGCGCCTTCCAACCAATGCTGCCATTCCTCAAAGGCCCATTTGATTGCCAACAGTTCTCGATTTCCCACATCATAGTTGGTTTCTGCTGAAGAGAACTGATGGGAAAAGTAGGCACATGGATGTAAGCGGTGAGTACGGGAACCTTTTTGTGACAAGATGGTGTTCTCGCAATTTTTGTAGTACTTGTCTGAAATGACCCTGGTGTACTGATAACGACTCAGTATATGAGGATGTCGTCCAAGTAGACAACAATGAAATGTCCCAGGAAATCACGTAGCACCTCATTAATCAGGTCCTGGAATACTGCAGGGGCGTTACTAAGACCAAACGGCATGACCAGATATTCGTAATGGCCAGAAAGCGTATTGAATGCCGTCTTCCACTCATCACCTGCTCTTATACTTATGAGGTTATATGCACCACGGAGATCGATTTTGGTGAAGATCATTGCACCTCTTAGTTGATCAAATAGTACGGAGATGAGAGGAAGGGGATAGGTGTTCTTGACTGTAATGAGATTCAGCCCTCGGTAGTCGATACAGGGTCTTAGTCCTCCATCTTTTTTGGATACAAAGAAGCACCCGGCTCCTACCGGAGACTTGGATGGCCTGATGAAGCCTTTCTCCAGGTTTTCATCAATGTATTCTTGCATGGATTTGGTCTCTGGACCAGAGAGGGAGTACAAGCGTCCCTTGGGTAACTTAGAACCAGGAATAAGCTCGATGGCACAGTCGAATTCACGGTGCGGTGGTAAGATATCAGCAGCCTTTTTGGAGAAGACATCCCAGAACTCATGATATTGTGAGGGAAGCTGCTCCGGAATAGACTGAATCACCCGCAGAGGCAGTGTCAAGCAAGACTGTGTACAATAAGAGCTCCACTGGACAATTTCTCCTTTTACCCAGTCCATGACAGGATTATGACGGGATAGCCAAGGGTGGCCCAGAATCAAAGGAACTGACTGACAGTCGATAAGGAGGAAGATTATGGACTCTGAATGGAGGGCTCCAATGTTCAACTGTAGTAGCGGGGTCTCCCAGATAATCTTGCCGCCAGGCAATGGACTCCCATCTAAGACACATGCAGTAATGGCAGATTTGAGCTTTACCATCGGAATTCAAGCAGAGCGGGCAAACCCGATGTCGAGGAAGTTGCCTGCAGCTCCACTGTCAATGAAGGCCGACAGGTCCACAGATCCAGCACTGGACGTGAGCTGTGCAGGGATTAATACAGCATTTTTTGGGAAAAAATTTTTCAGACCTAGGTGAACTTTCCCCTCATTCCCTAGGCATGCTCTTTTCCCGGCTTATTAGGGCAGGAACGGGAGAAGTGGCCCTTAGTGCCACAATAGAGACATAAGCCTTGTGATCGCCTCCTGTCTCTTTCCTCAGGAGAGAGACGATACGCTCCTAATTGCATAGGCTCCTCACCATCCATGGTAACAGGAATCAAGGGAGATGGAAGAGAAGATGCCTCTTTCTCAGACTTTCGTTCCTTAATTCTTCTGTTGATTTTAATGGCGAGGTGCATCAGATCCTCCAAGGAGGTAGGAGTCGGGTATTGCACCAAAGAGTCTTTAATCAGTTCCGACAGGCCTAGATGAAACTGACTGCGTAAGGCAGGGTCATTCCATCCACTGTTAGGTGACATCTACGAAATTCAGCGCAATATTTCTCTGCCGACCGCCGGCCTTGTTTCAAGGCCCGTAGATGAGCTTCAGCGGAGGCCATTCGATCCGGGTCATCATATAGTAGACCTAATGCCTCGAAGAACGCGTCTACTGACTGCATGGCAGGACTGGTCTGCGGCAAGGTAAAGGCTCATGACTGGGGGTCACCCTTTAGGAGGGAAATGATAATCCCGACTCTGCTGCTCTGAACCAGAGGAGCGGGTTCTCAACCGAAAATAGAGCTTGCAGCTCTCCCTGAAATTCCGGAAGAGGGATCTATTTCCGGAGAACCGATCCGGCAAATTCATTTTAGGTTCACAGGTGGAACTCGGAGTGGGTTGTGAGGTTTTTGCAGCTTCTTCTTGAACGGACAAACGCTCAGCCAATCCCTGAATCATTTGGTACAGGGACTCAACATGGCCCACTAGGGCTTGCGCAGAAGACGGTAAAGTTCCGCTTTCATCCATTTCAACCTCGTATGTGTTTTGGCCGGTTATAATGTTAGGAACCCCTCCAGCCGGCACAACACAACCCGGGGTCTACTCTGCCAGTCAGGTGTTCACTGGAGCCCCTGATGGTGGGGACAGGCTGGGCTGCAGACTGACAGAGGGTCGTGAAGTGCGTACCGGCTGGGGAGAACCCAGGCAAGCAGAGTGGAGTCCAAGCAGAGGTCAAGGGCTGGCAGCAGATAGCAGATCCGACAAACAAGCCGAGGTCAGGGTTCACAAGCAGACAGGGAGATCGGTATTCAAGCCAGAGGTCAAGGTCGCGAGAAACACAGGCAGGGTCCAAATCCAGGCAATGGGTCATACACGGGTAATCAGTAGAATTTCCAACAGACAGGAACAAGGCACAGAGCAGGTCAGCAGACTGGCAAACAGAAGCTATAACCTGCAATGAGGCAGCAGACCTCATTGCCTTAAATACTGTCAGCAGCCAATCAGAGCCTGGCTCTGACAATACACAGCCCCTTGTATAATTGCTATTATGCATTAATTAGCCCACAGGCTAGTGGCGCAGATGTGTGCACGCGCCCGGCTCAGTTTCATTGCCGGGACGCAGCGCTGGATAGAAAGCGTCCGACTGTTGCCTTGGCAACGGCCGGGTCATGGCCGGAAGTGACGTCCCGGTCGTCATACCGATGGCCGGGACGCAGATGAGTGAGTCTCGGCGGCTGGGCACCGCCGCGGCTCGTAACATACTGAACATAAAGTATGTGACAATGTAGGAATAAAAACTTGTAGCCATTAACACATCTTTATCACATTTGTAGTAAAATATATATTTTTTCACTGACTTATATAACCTTCTATAACAATGTAAAACCAGTTCATTCTGAGTGGTGTCATCACTGTTGACCGCAGTTGTCTTAAGGTTTTTTAAGTTGTTTTTAATATCAATACTGTCAGGCGCCACCTCCGCACCATCTTCGGGTGCGAGAGGTGGCCGCTTGTTACATCCGACATTGGCGTTCCGTTGCCTAGCAGCGGGACACCTTCTTGCTTCCGCGTCTCTCCGCGTCCTGTTGCTAGGCAACATGGATGCCAGGCGGCTTCTGGTCAGTGGTCAGCGTCTCTAAGCACCGACACGGGCCCTTACAAGGGATATTTATGAAAGGCCCTGGCACCACTATGGTGCCAGAGTATTGGTTTCACCCTGCTCCAGCACCCAGCCTGCATCTACTCCTGATCCTGTTTCTGACCCTGCTTTCCTCTGACCGTTCTATTGGATTTCGTTTTGTACCTTGTAGCTAGCTCCTGTTTCCTGATTTTGGCCTGCCTCTGACTATCCTTTGGATTTCCCTTTGTACCTTGTTGTCCTTTTGTTCTGACCCGGATTTGTTGAATACGCTTATTCACTTTATTGCTATGCTGGTGGCCGTCTTGGAGAAACGTGACCTGCGTACCCTCTTGCAGCGAAGCTCAAACTCCCTTGCCTGGGTTCCTGGTAAATAACGGGGGTACGTTAGACTCTGTGTCTCCTTGTTCAGCTGCGCCAATACCAGCTAGTACCTGATCGTGACAAATACAACATTGACCCCATTGTATGTAAAAACTCCAGCAATAACACTGTATACTGATGCTGACGTATCTGTTACCCACTGCCATGAAGCATTCAAAGTCACTTATATATGAATTGTACATTAAGAGGGAGATTTACTAAAGGGTGGTTCTTGGTGTGGTTTGTAAACCTCCATACATCGGATACGATTTTCGGTCCCAAACAGCATCAAATCTAAAATAATTTAGTTTTAGCCGTTTTATTGCATTCTGTAAGAGCCCAGTGTGCTACTCAGCATTGGTCAGGGCCTCTAGAGGGAGCCCCCAAAAAGATCGGGCCCCCATACTTTGAGAGGCTGAGTAACACCAATACTCCTGGGTGGTGGGTAAAAAGATATTTAACTACTCATGCCCCCATTAGTAACTAAATATTAGTGCCTCCATTTTTAATAAAATGATAAGTAGTGCCCCAGTCTGAAACAAATAAGCAGTTGTGCCCCCGTTATACTGGGAGCACTACTATATATTTCTATTATAATAGAAATATATATATCTCCACCAATTGCTACCTCCTGTATCATGTGTTCCCCACACCTCTTAGATTGTAAGCTAATTTGGCCATATTTACCTTCTGTTTTGTATATCATGATCTCCCTAATGTACAGCGATGCATAATATTGTTTAATAAATAAAATAATAATAGTAATATATACTTGTGCTCCTGGTATAATAAGAATATATACTTGTGCTCCTGGAATGAGACGGCGTTGGCCTCTGCTATCCGCCGACTCCACCTCATTCCTTAACCTTGGCACTCCAAACTCACCCGCTTCTTCCAAAGGTGCTCTCGCACTGCAGAACGCCTCTGGAGGAAATCTCATTCCTTGGCTGACTTCCTTCACTATAAATTCATCCTCTCCTCTTTCTGCTCCGCCCCCTCCCTCGCTAAACAATCCTTTTTCAAGTCCCTCATTTCTTCTCAGTCCTCCAACCCCCGCCACCTCTTCGCCACCTTCAACTACCTCCTCTGTCCCCCCCTCCTGTCCCGCCCTCCCTCCCATCCCCTCCCACCTCCTTCGCTCTCTTTCTCCCACTGTCTGCTCTTACCTCGCACACCTCTTCAACTTATCTCTCTCCTCCGGTGTAGTCCCCTCCTCCTTTAAACACGCTCTTATCTCTCCTATCTTTAAAAAACCCAATCTCGACCCCACCTCTCTCGCTAATTATCGCCCTATCTCACTACTCCCCTATGCCTCCAAATTACTTGAGTGGGTTGTCTGCAGCCGCCTCGCTAGTCACCTCTCTGACTTTTCCCTCCTTGACCCCCTCCAATCTGGCTACCGTCCTCTCTACTCCACTGAAACTGCCCTGGCCAAGGTTACTGATGACCTCCTATCGGCCAAATCCAAGGGTCACTTCTCCCTACTTATCCTCCTCGACCTCTCCGCTGCCTTTGACACTGTGGACCACCCCCTCCTGCTGCAAACTCTTCTCTCTCTCTGCCTCTCCGGATTTATCCATACCTAGTTCACCTCTTACCTCGCTAACCGCTCCTTCTCTGTATACACATCCCACTCTTCCTCCCCCCCCCCCAAACCCTCTCCCTGTTGGTGTCCCGCAGGACTCTGTTCTTGGCACTTTACTCTTTTTGCTCTATACTTCCTCCCTTGGTCCTCTCATCTCCTCCTTCGGTCTTCAGTATCACCTGTATGCTGACGACATTCAACTCTACATCTCTTCTCCTGACCTTTCTTCCGCCGTCCTCTCTCGCGTGTCTCACTGCCTCTCCGCCATCTCCTCCTGGATCCTATCTCTAAAATGGAACTCATTGTCTTTTCTCCGTCCAGACTCCCATTCCACCACGACCTCTCTATTGTCGTCAACAACACCACCATCTCCTCTGTCACCCAACTCCGCTGCCTGGGGGTCACCCTCGACTCCTCTCTCTCTTTTGCCCCACACATTCATTCCCTTGCCCAAGCCTGTCGCTTCCAACTATGCAACATCGCCCGCATCCATCCCTTTCTCTCTCAGGATGCCACCAAGACCATCATACACGCACTCATCATCTCCCACCTGGATTACTGCAACTACCTCCTCACCGGCCTCCCCCACTCCCATCTCTCCCCCCTCCACTCTGTACTCAATGTGGCCGCTAGGCTCATCTTCCTCTCACGCCGCTCCTCCTCTGCCTCCCCTTTTACTGGCTTCCCTTCCCCTACAGAATCCTTTTCAAACTCCTCACCACCACTTACAAGGCTCTCTCCCACTCTACTGCCCCCTATATCTCAAACCTCCTCTCCATTCACACTCCTGCTTGCTCCCTGCACTCAGCCAATGATCGCCTTCACTGGAATGACCTCCCTCGTTCCATCCGCCTCTCTCCTACTCTGTGCTCCTTCAAACGTGCACTGAAAACCCACCTCTTCCTTAAAGCCTACCCACCATCTGCATAACCTCTTCATCTCCTCCACTCGCTCTCTCCCTTGCCTCATCTGACTCCCCTTGTGCCTGTTCTGTTTTCCCTCCCTTAGGATGTAAGCTCACATGAGCAGGGCCCTCTTCCCTCCTGTCTCCCTACCTGTTCTTTTGCTCCGTGTTTATTGCTTTAACCTGCCTGTAGTTTCTGAAGTACTGGTATTTTTTTGTTTATTGTTTTGTACTGTTTCACCCTGTATAGTGTACTGTTTGTATGGTGTACAGCGCTGCGGAAATCTTGTGGTGCCTAACAAATAAAGGATAATAATAATATAATAGAAATACGTCCCTGGTATGATAGAAATATTTTATAGAGCTCTCTGGTTTAAAATAATACAATCTTAGTGCCTTCTTAAAAATTAAAATGTTCTTGCCCCATATAATAAAAAAGTAAATAAAATAAATAAAAATACATAATTAATATTCACCTAAAATCTTCTTTTCATCTTGTTCTGCTGTATTCTAAATGAAAACTTGAAATCCTGAAATCAGGGACCGCTCCTAAGAAGCACCCAACACGCAATGAGTTAAGTGTCGATGAGCCCGGTTACTTTAAGACATCAGTAGACTCTCATTCTCTTTTGGAAAATCTTATGGGAAACTTGCAAAAGTAGTGAAACGTTTACTCAAGTGATCTATACATGTAATTTGTTTATGTTTAAATTTCCGCAGTTAAAATTTAGGCATAGGGTTTGACCCAATAGAATACTAGTAGGAATGACATTTTTTGCAAATAGCTGTCAAGGCATGCAAAATTGCTGGACAGCCTGTGATAGAACAAAGGGTGACAGACAAGATGGGAGGAACAATGACAGATAAGAAGCATACAAATAAGAGTGTGTAAATAAAGGTGGACAAAGAGGAGACAAACACGAGTTGAGCATCCAATGTGTAATATTTAAGATAGAGGAAAAGAAAAGGGGCAAAAACAGAAAGGTTAAACAATGGTGATGGAATTCAAAGGTGTGATTGATGCTATTAGAGATTGTGGTGGCAGATGTGAGAGGGATCCCAACTTAGGCTAGGTACAGACTGGAGGTTTTTCAGCCAATCATCAGGCCAATCAGACTACATATGACCATTTGGTCAGATATCGTGTTAGTGTGTATACTTACATGATGAATGACAGTCGTCCCAAAGTACCAATTGTCATTGGTCGGCATGTTTGATAATCTCATTCCAATCACCTTCCGATCAGTCTCTAGCAATAGGAGGTAAATGGAATCACCTCTTACACAGGGGAATTAAGCACTTAAGTCCTCCTATCTCCCTACGTTAGACTTCATCACATCTGCATTACAAGAGATGGACCTGTGGACTCAACTCCAGCAGTAGAAGGTCTTAAAGTCAAACCCTGTTCATAGGCTGTAATGTGGAACAATTATCTCACTTCCCAGTGAGACACAGAAAACACACAGGGGAAGGAGGAGTTATTCCTCTCCCACTGCCCCTTATTGAGTCCCACACAGCAAAGGAGCAGGTTAACTTGTTGATATATGTCCTCCTCCAGGAGAATAAAAGACAACATCATACTTTGGATATCACTCTTAGAAGCACTTTCCATCTACTACACTTCAGCTGACAGCAACAGACCTTTCATGGAAGCATTTTGCTTCCTGAAATAAAAGTTAACTTCTAGCAATAGGAGCCATGTGATATACCATCCATTGACACAACAAAACAGAACACAGAAGCTGTGTAAGAGTAACTGTCACAAACCATGGCAGTAGTAGCCCCTGTACAACAGCATAGGGCAGTGATGGCTAACCTGTGACACTCCAGGTGTTGTGAAACTACAAGCCCCAGCATGCTTTGCCAGTACATAACTAGCTGATAGCTGGCAAAGCATGCTGGGGCTTGTAGTTTCACAACACCTGGAGTGTCACAGGTTATCCATCACTGGCATAGGGTTTCTTATGCTATTAAAATGAGTCTCTACAGAAAATTGGTCAGAGGTATGGCAATTACTATTGTTACGCTAGCTTCCAGGTTTGGACAGGATAACAGTGGGGGCCCTGATGAGAGAGTGGTGTCATCACAAGTGCTGGATATTCACCTGTGTCTATAGTGTCTAGCTGTTTCCAATTGCCCTGCATTTGTGTGCAACACCCGCTCTGGTGTTGTTATTGATTCCTCCCAGTGGCTGAGTGTGTGGCTTGGCATTGGGACCCATAGGAGACACACCAGGAATGTTGCTTAGCAACAAGGCTGGTATGAGAGTTGGCAGTTGGTGTAAGTTAGCGCCAAGACCCAGGAGGAGGAGGGAAGTCCTGGGTCTTTGGAGGGGAAAATCGCTGAACGTATTATTTGTAGCACTGGATCTTCAGGGACGGAAAGTCCTCTGAAAAAGAATTAGATAGTGAGAGACTCCAGGATAGGGGAATAGCAGTGTAGAGCAGCGTGGCTGCATGTAAGAGATAGACATCATCTGTGGAGGGAAGTGCTGCAAGGAGCAGTGAACTACAGTGGAGATTTACACAGTGAGTGAACATTACTTTGAGAGAAATGTGAGCTAAAAAGCCACCATTTTAAATGAGACCTCCCAATTAATATTCTGTGCATGTAACCGTGTGCAGGAGGAGACAGGAGATGTATATAGGAACTGTATATATTTACTTGATCAATGCAACAGTTTACGAATGTGCTGGAGTGAAGAAGGCGTGTAAATAAAGATGTTGTATTTTGTCATATAGAGATGGTCTGGTGCACAAATTATTGAAAAATCTAATTGCACTGTACCACCAAATTACATCACCTGGGTCCGACCAACTTCAAAGAGGCTTTGTAATAAAATACCTTCTTGTGCGGGGACCCCCTGGTCATTTACACCCATGCCCATGAGCTAGCCAGGGCTAGAGAAGGAGGTCCACTGCTTAACCTGTGCACCTCACACCACACCGAGACAAGGGGTTACATGTGTACCAGACCTCACCTGTGAACTCAACTATTTCTTCTTCATGTCCTGTGCATCAGACCCTGGCTTTCCACCTGGCTCTTCCTTGCCAATACCTGTGGTTCAAACCTTGGCTGTGAATAGAATAGCTTTGTTTCTTAATCAATGACTGAACTTGAATTCTTACTCAACTTCTGGACTAGCTGTGAATTTGATTACTACTTATCTGTCTTCTACAATATCAGACTTTAGCTTTGAACTCTGACCAACACCATTGCTCTTGTGAATCATATATTTTCTGAGATTTTGACCTCCATTGTGTCTTCTGTGTCTCAGACATTGGCTGTAAATCCTAAGGCCGGGTACACACTACAGAAAATTTCTCCCAGCGCAATATCGTTAACGATATTACCAATGACTGAAAGTCCCAATCAGCATGTCAACACATGTGTACACACTTTATACGTTTTACAAGATTCACCTTCAGATCTGCACTCTTCATCTGTCATAACCATCGGCTGAAAAGATTGTGACTCTATAGAGCTCTGCATGCACTGCTGGTTGCGAGTGCATACACACTTCACAATTTGCCCAACATCATTCCATCAGTTATAGAGATTTTTAATCTGTTTATAAAATGAAATCAGATGATACCTTATGCTTTGGAAAGATAAAACATTATCACTGGAGTGTACACACTAATGCGATATCGGACCTAACTGTCATTTATCGTGTGATTGGCATAATAATTGGGTGGAATACTTGTAGAGTGTACCCAGCCTAAATGTAGTTATTTTTAAACTGGACGTCAGCCGTGAATCTTGACTGCTACTCATCTTATATTTGTAAATCAGATGTTAGCCATGAACTTGTCCATTGCTTTTATTGCTAAACAATTTTCTGCAGCAGTTTGCTGATTGCCTATTCCTCCTTCCTATAAGAGACTCTGCCAGTCTTTATCTGAAAGTAAATCTGCTGTTTGTCAATTCTGCCCGGCCTGCTGCTGCTGCATTATTATTTGGTACATTGGATCCGGATATTAATCTCTGTTGCTTCATTATGTACATATCAGGCTTTTACCTATGCTCAACCAGTTGCACCAGTGCACACCATCCATTATCAGAAACCCTGCATGACTATTACCTGCATGATCTCCATTGCTGCAGACTGTTGAACTGCAGAATTGATCAATGTGTACAGGTCAGCTTTTACCATTTGTTTGTAATATCATATCACTACCACTAGTGGGCACATCCTCTCATTAATTCTGAATATTATAGCCACCAGCCATCAGGATCCATAGCTCTGGCTATGCACAGTGCTTCACTTTGCTACAGTAACAATCTCCCCATCCCAGTTCAATTCTCAGAACACTGAATACCAATAACAAGGGACAGACAACAAGAACTTAGATTTGTGAAAGCACCAAAAAGAAAGTGAACACAAAACAGTTGCCTATTATATACATATACACACATGGGCGGATTGGGAACTTATAGCGGCCCTGAAAAAAATTCTGAAAGTGGCCTCATGTAGGCATGCCCAAATGACTGGCACTTCACTAGCCACATTGGTTTTTAAGCAAGGAAAATACAATATACAATGGCAGGTAGAGTCAGTCTGTCACAGTTGATGAAGTTAACACACAAGTAAGCATTGCAGATGTAGGCGGAGCAAACATAAGTAGGCAGAGTCAGCACACCAGTGGATGGAGTACATGCATCAGTTATGTGAATCCAGCAGCAGGGAGTTCCCAGGGTTAGCATTAAAAGTAGCTGTGTCTACCACCAGTTCAAAAAGTCTCTCTAACAGTATAAATAAAGAAAAAAAAAAAACAAAAAAACAACAACCCACACTTTCTGCATACCGGTTTGCAAAACTTTAGGGTGTCCCAACCATGGTGGTGTGTACCTTAACCCCCAAGAAAAGGTTCCACCCTCCCAATGTCCTCTATTCCTCCCTATCCCCTCTTCTTGGAGTTAGTAGTGGGATTTCAAAGATATAAACCATATACATTTAAATGAAACTGTGACAATATAAAGAGCATCCTAGTGGACGCTATACAATACAAAGAACATCCTAGTGACCGCCATACAAGACAGAGCATTCCTATGACTTCCATACAATACAAAGAGCATCCTAGTAACCATCATATAATGCAGAGGGCATTCTTGTGTCCACAATACAGAGAGCATCCTAATGACCCCATATAATACAAAGAGCACAATACCACCCCCGATCATGAGTTAACCCCTCCTCAAAATCATTAACCTCCGCCTCAGTATAAAAACCCTTCATCATTAACCCATCAATAATAATTAACTTCCTCATCCAGTTTAATTATTAATTTCCACATAATTCCATTCATATTCATTAATCCCCTCATTACCGCCTTCAGTTTCATCAAAAGACTATATATTCCTGTATGTGTGCCCAGTGTGTCTGCCCATGTATGAGTGAGCCCAGTGTGTCTGCCCATGTATGAGTGCGCCCAGTGTGTCTGCCCATGTATGAGTGCGCCCAGTGTGTCTGCCCATGTATGAGTGCAATTTGCTGCCTGGATCTCCCCACTGACAGGACGACAGTTAATCCCTTTGATGGCAACACTCCCCTGAGGGCAACAGGTGGAGGTTCAAAGGGCCGCCTATTGCCCACCACTGCACTAGAGCCTATAGAAGTTGGAGGCCAAAACATTTTACTGCTATTTGGACAACCCTGGTCTATATATTGAAGTAAAGGACTGACAATTATTTTCTTCAGGTAGAGAAAGCATAAAAATCTGTATCTGCAACAGCTAGTGCAGTGACAATATTTTTTTTTCTTCACTTATCAAGTGATTACTTATGCTGACACTGGATATTCATGAGATGAGCTAGAGGCAGGTATATAATCTACATTTACAGTGTACATATGGTGCTAGTGAGTATTTGATTGGGTGTGCCAGACTTAACATACCTGCTATGTACTTTTCTTCATGTGAAAGAAGTCAGAGAAGCTGTTCTCAATTCATCCCACTCAACTGCGCTCACACACTGAATCTCTACACACGGTAATGTCATCATTGATGGACGCGTAGCTCTCTCCCACTCAGCAATAGGATGTGATCCTTTGATCAACACCCACCTCCTCCGCTCATCACCCCAAGCGCCGAACGCCCCCACCCCATGTGTTCCGCACTGGGTATCAATAAAAATATATATACACACAAGAAAGTAAAATAAACAAAAAATACAGTGATGGTGATGCATCAGGCGGCCTTGTTAGGCCACTGGCCTACCAGGAAACTTCCGGGTAAGATCTGTGGCCAATCTGCCCCTGTATATATGGAATAAAGCAAGCTTATGGGACTTGACCTAACATAGAATTTGTTGGGATTTCCACACTCAGTAATCCAAGACTTTACCACAACCAGGGCCGGACTGGCCATCTGGCAATTCTGGCCCTCCCTGTCCGCCCTGCACAGAAGCGCCAGCATGTTATTGTTCATTCATCGCGCATCCGCATGATGACGTCATGGCCGCGCGATGACGTCATGACGTCGCATCCATGAAATGACGTCACTTGCGGCCGCGTTTAAGCTAGGAGGAGCAGTTCCAGCAGCGCGGGTGATGGACCTTTAATGCCAGCCAGCCAGCAAGCCAGCCAGTCAGTCACCAGGTAATTAATTAATGGGCAAAATTACCTGGCGTTAAATGAAGGGACTAAATGGCAAAAAAGAGAGGGTTAGATTTATATATATATATATATATATATATATATATATATATAATGTGTAATTGTAAATATCCGAGTTAGAATATTAACACACGAAATGTAAAACAATGTCTGCAGGGGGATTGGGGCGGGAGGGGGAGTGACAATGTCCGCAGGAGGAATTGGGGGTGAAAATGTCAGCATGGGGGGCAATGGCTGTAGGAGGGGGAAAATAAAAAATGGCCAATGTGTGTGGGGGGACAGTATATGACTGTAATGTGTGTGGGGGACAGTATATGACTATAATGTGTGTGGGGGACAGTATATGACTGTAATGTGTGTGGGGGACAGTATATGACTGTAATGTGTGTGGGGGGACAGTATATGACTGTAATGTGTGTGGGGGGACAGTATATGACTGTAATGTGTGTGGGGGACAGAATATGGCTATAATGTGTGCTATTAAGTGAATGTGGGGCTGTTTGGGGAAAATTAGGTATATTTATTAAATGAAATTATGAATTATTCAATGCCTGAGATGGTTTTGGGAAATGGTTATTTTTTTAAAATATAAATGCTATTTAATTTCTTGCTGGGGTTGTTTGGAGGGAGGGAAAGCAGTTTATTTATTAAATGGGAATACTATTAATTTAATGTTGGGGCTGGTTGTAGGGAAATAGGTCTATTTATTAAATGTATATACTATTTAATGTCAGGGCTAGTTGGAGGGCAATAGATGTATTTATCAAATGTGAATACTATCATTTTAATATTGGGGCTGGAGTAAGGCCTAATTTTAAAACGTGGGTGTTATATTGATTTAACACCGCTGCTGGTTGGAGTTTTCTAAATTTCATGTAACCATTTTTTTTCCAAATAGGGCCCCCAACATTCCAGGATCCATACAAGCAGCAACTGATCTAAAGACACCAGCAGCCACAAGTGGAGACAATGACAAGACAGGTAAGAGAGACCAGGACATTCTGCCAACTGTCCTGAATTTGGTGGGTGACTGTCCCGCTTAGTCAGGATTTGGTATGATTACAAGGACAGTTGGGAGGTATGTACTGCTTCACATTGTACTGCTTGTGAAGACAGAACTGTGTGCACCTAATAGTAGTGCTCACAGTATTGCCTGTGTATTTGTTGAAAATGTGTCTAATAACCATATACATCATAGGAGCCCCCCTGTCTTAAGTGCCTAGGGCCCCCTGAGCCTAAATCCAGCTCTGGTTAGCAGGAGGGAGCAGGTAGCTACTGCCAGCTCCTGATTAGGACACAGCCTGCAGAGCAAGCCGAGGAGCTCTAAGTCTCATGAGATTTATTAATCTTGTGAGACTAACAGCTTCCCTGCTCACTCTACAGGAAGATAAGTGCAGTGGGCTGGGGGTGTTGTAATGTGTTTCTGGGGTGGGGGGTGGCATGATAGGGAGGACCTGATAAATGTAATGTTTTATTATAATGTATGTATCAATGCCCCATGTTGACCACGCCTCCAACATAATGTGGGCACGCCCCTGGCGGCGCCGCTGCTGCGCAGCGGCACACAATTTTATGCAGCTCATCAACAGAGATGGGCCTGTATGCTTGAAATGCCAGGGCTGATTTTTAGTCCCAGTCCGGCCCTGACCACAACTGATAATGGCAAAGTAAATCTACTTGCTTTGGCTACATTATTCAATTTATCACCTTCTTTAGAGTCTACTAGAAAACAATCCATACCTTGGTGCCCATAAAGTGCCTTTTTGAAGTCTAATTAACAACAACATTACACCCACCTAACAACAACCACAACAAATAATTAGATTGCAGAGAAAAAACACTTAATCCACATTACATCTATTCTAAACAGAACCAAAACCAAAAGCACAGTATGACAACAGATTTATAGCATAAGAGTAATCAAGGTATTATGTGCACAGGCAGGCACTCATAGCAACCCAGAAGCAACAAAGAATTCCCTTTGCAACACTCTCTCTTACATGCAGATATATTCTGGCTTTTTGCTTGTCCTAATAGCAGTCTGCAAGCAGCATAATAGGGATTCCCCACTTCTGAAACTAAAAAATGAAATGTTCATGGTTTCGATTGCATTTAATACGTACATTCTTGTATCAACACAGTTTTGTTGAAGGAGAGAAGAAAGAAGTGGTTTTAAATATGATGCACTAATAACTCCACATACGCATATAGTTTATTAAGTGAAATTCTATATTCTCAAATTAATGTAAAACTTAACCTTTATTATTATGTTTAAAATAACAGCGAAAATATGTAAACTGATTTAAAATAGAAGTAGTGATATCTTGTATAAAAACTGGCTATGCCTATTATGTCTCTCAATTTTAGATTACTGTCATAATTTATATCTTTAATCTTATTTGCCATATGATCTGAGACTAGGTTCATGGTATATAACTGAGACTGCTTGCATCGGGCTCTATCTCCCACAAACACCGGCAGATAAATTGCCAGCTCCGTTAACTTAGATCATTCCTTTTCATAACTCTATGATTAAACAATCTCAATTCTAAACCTAAGCTGCGGCTATAACTAAATATTATTGGACATTATTTTAGGCATAGTCAGTGAAACCAACGCGCGTTTCGCTGATGTGCTTGTTCACGGCAACACAGTTTTGTAATGCAGTACAAAGTATGTCTCTTGGGTGGTACATTTTCAAAGAATGGTAATGTTTTAATATGAGAATTTTCATTCACATATCAGTTAAACAAACATAAAAAGCCAGGCTTGTACTTAATGTAGTTCAGTGTCTTAATCACTCACATTATGGAGCATATTCTAAAAAAATAGCACTAATGTGTTTTAATTCACAGCAACCAATCACATACTAATGTTGATCAATACAGCAAGGAAGCCTAATGAAAACAAATGCACTATGTAATTCAATAAGTCTGTATGAGAGCACCTTACTTATCAGCGTGACTGCTGACCAATGGCTACACACATAAGAAGGTAAATGAGGTACTGTAGCTTGCTACTTTAAGGGGACACTTAACATATTAAAAGAATAATTAGACTAAAATCGCTCAAGGAAAGATTTACTACCAGAACAATTGTTTGAGGAAGACATTAGAGGTTTGTGGAGAAACAATACTGGAAAACTAATATGCATTATAAGAGAGCACAGTGCTTTTATCCCCCTTTTCTCTTTTATTATTGCAAATTAATGGTAACTTATATTAGATACAATATAAACATAATTTTCCCAAACCTTTTAAGTTAAAAAGATAAATAAAGTCAATAAGGAAAAGAATGGAAAAATTATTTGCTGCCTTTCACAAATCCATTGATATGATTAATTTAATTACATATGAAAGTTTTCATCTAAAATGTTTAAAGCATAGATTTCCCATCTTACGGTTTTAATGTGCTTTTACAATCTGCAATGATTTAGAGCAGGCCTGTCCAACCTGCGGCCCTCCAGATGTTGTGAAACTACAAGTCCCAGCTTGCCCTTCCAGCTATCACCTGGTTGTCTACCAGCAAAGCATGCTGGGGCTTGTAGTTTCACAACACCTGGAGGGCCGCAGGTTGGACAGGCCTGATTTAGAGGGATGCGAGAGACAGATTGAATTAATTAAAGAGAGGTTATCCCTAAGAGATTGCAGCTAATGTTCTTTGAAAGGTCAGTGAGAGGTTTGAAACATCCATTTAAACACAGTTTTAAGCTGCACTACCACCTAGGACAGTATTTTTCTAACGTACCTCCTCCCCCCTAGTGAGAGCCCTGGGGTGCTGCTCAGTGCAGTTGGTGATCCCTAGCTCCTCCATTTCGCTCACAGTCTGGGCAAAGACTGGCATAGCCCCTGGAAAAGAGACTGCATGCAGCAGGCCCTTGGGCTCTGGTTAGGGTTATGGAACTCCTTAGGAAAATATTTTGCACAGTGATAGTGCAGCTTTAAAAACAAGAGAGAGAAGAAGTATTGCATTTGTACAGAGCTACAATGCCTTGTTTAGCATTGTGAGAATATTCAATAAATACTTGTAAATTACAAAAAATTCCACATTATCTAACAAGGTAGAAGCTTCTGGTAATTCAAACTGACCCGGTAAAAACTCCCTAAATGTTTTATACTAGACCGGGAATTTATATCACTGTAATGCAGTGGTTCCCAAACTTTTGCAGTTCGCGGCACCCTTAGAGTCTCCAAATTTTTTCAAGGCACCCCTCCAAAATAATTACTGAACAGTCCCATTTTAGAGGTAGTTGGGTCAAAAAGTTGTAATAAGTATTTAGGTCACGACAGAAATACTTATTTAGTTGTATGCAAAAATGCCCCTCTGCATCCAGGCACACTGCCCCCTCTGCAACCAGGCACACTGCCCCCTCTGCATCCAGGCACACTGCCCTCTCACGTTGCCCCCTCTGCCCTCAGTCACGCTGGCCCCCTCTTCTGCCCTCTGTCACGCTGGCCCCCTCCTTTGCCCTCTGTCATGCTGGCCCCCTCCTCTGCCCTCTGTCCCCCTCCACTGTCCTCCTGATCTGCCCTCTGTCCTCCTCCTCTGCCCTCTGTCCTCCTGGTCTGCTCTCTGTCCTCCTGGTCTGCCATCTGTCTCCCTTCTCCTCTGCCCTCTGTCCCCCTCCTCCTCTGCCCTCGGTCTGCAATCTGTCCCCCTCCTCCTCTGCCCCCCTCCTCCTCTGCCCTCTGTCCCCCTCCTCCTCTGCCCTCTGTCCCCCTCCACTGTCCTCCTGATCTGCCCTCTGTCCTCCTCCTCTGCCCTCCGGGTCTGCCCTCTGTCCTCCTCCTCTGCTCTCGTCCTCCTGGTCTGCCATCTGTCTCCCTCCTCCTCTGCCCTCTGTCCTCCTCCTCCTCTGCCCTCTGTCTGACATCTGTCCCCCTCCTCCTCTGCCCTCTGTCCCCCTCCTCCTGTGCCCTTGGTCGGCCATCTGTCCCCCTCCTCCTGTGCCCTCGGTCTGCCATCTGTCCCCCTCCTCCTCTGCCCTCATTCTGCCATCTGTCCCCCTCCTCCTCTGCCCTCTGTCACCCTCTGCCCTCGGTCTGCCATCTGTCCCCCTCCTCCTCTGCCCCGTGCCAGGCAAAAAAGAAAAAAGAAAGAAAACAGAAACTTACCAATCCGCGCGGCGCGGGACCCAGCAGCCTCCTCTCTCCCGCAGCTGTCACTGAATGACGTCAGTGACAGCTGCGGGAGAGAGGAGTCTGCTGGGTCCCGGCGCCGCGCGGATTGGTAAGTTTTTGTTTTCTTTCTTTTTTTTTGGGCTGGCCCGCGGCACCCCAGTGACAGCGCCGCGGCACCCCTGGGAGCCGCGGCGCACACTTTGGGAACCGCCACTGTAATGTATGTATTTCCTTAGTTTGTTATCTACATTTGTTTTATTATGTAGATAACAAATTATTACTCATCACTGTGTGTACATTTTGTAAATGCCCGTTCTTTAATTTATGTGCCCTTCAGAAAACATTTTTAAAAGCATCACAGTGCTAAAAACTTGCACTCCAAAGCTCTATGAAATGTACATGTAACCTCACACTTTGTACATGCACTGCACCACATGCATTTAGAGGTATGGCGATTGAGAAAATATACCCACTTAATATACTACTACTACCTTTTTCTTCAATTGTTTTTGGGATGGTAGATAAGTGAAAAATATTTTCTATATACTAAAGTATATTTAGCTAACAGATTAATATTTAAGTATGGTTGCATTTTTGAAAATATTTTTTTTTTTTTTAGCAACATGATGACTGGTGTTCATTCCGCAAGCTATCTAATTATTGATACATTTAGTAACATTTGTGTTTCACTTTCAGTGATGCTCTGTTACAAATGTGTCAGTGTTATCACCACTTTAATGTTACATTGTTTTTAACAATGTTTTAAATAATGTTTTAGATATTATAGTATACTATTTTAATAGTCAGTCTTTTCATTTCCAGTGAGCCCTATTATTATTGGTACCAATCATTCACACCACAGATGCAATGTTGTATCTACACATATGATTGTTGTTTTAGATGTTGTGTACGGTGTTACACTTTAATGTATCTATTAACATTTTTATAAAGGAACTGAGAGTTCAGAGACATTGGATTAAAAGGATTAAACTTGAACGGAACGGAAAATTGTGTGCTAAAGTAGTGATTTCATATTATGTCATAGTAACCTCAATCAGGTAGATAATGGGTAACACAGACACCAATTTGATGTCTACTAGGCAATACAGACCCAAATGCAGCTACTATGCAAGAACCTAATCTCTGGTGGATATTATGCAATAGAGATCCCAATCTTGTGCTAATATACAATGCAAAACCCAATCCTTGGTGACTGCTATGTTATACTGTATACATCACAATATCTGGTGGTTACACAGATCGCCATGTAGTGGCTACTATACAATGGAGACCTCTACCTGCATTCTATATTAGCACAATTAAACCATTAATATTAGGGCTACTGTATAATGCAGTATTAGTAGACTAATTAAACGGATACCACAAGTTTATATTTTCGAATTTTAAAAAATCTGCTTTTTTAAAAATGAAGTCCCTTTATTTGTCTGCCCTCCAAAACTAGGTACTTTAGATAGCTGTCAAAGGTTGCAGTGAGTTGGTTGCTAGAACCCTTTGAGCAATCAACAGTTATAAGCCTTCTCCATTTATAATACCAGAAGTTGTCTAGTAGTTGTTATGACTGGTTGCCGCTACCGTCACTTCGGTAGACAGGAGGTTCACAACGACTTCTGCACTATACATCCTCCCCTGAAGATGCAGCGGCAGAAATTTGGGAAAGAGGGTCAGATTTGGATGGCTCCCAAAAGACTTAACATTCTGCTGGTATTTTAGGCTTGGTAGTCCTTTAACCACACATTATGATACAAGCAGGGAGGGCTGGCAAATTTTAACCCAGGGGGCAAGACTCGACTCAGCAGCCTATTAGGAACATTTTAAAGGGAAAAAAAAAAATACAGGTGGCCCAATGACCAAGCCCAAGGTAACCACTATGAAACAGACCCAGGGCACAAATGCCCCCCTACCCCTGGATACATGCAACAAATCCCTCATGAAAACTGTATATTTTATTAGCGTGTGTTGTGCAGAAATATATGTGCATGTTAGTAATGAATAGTAAAACTGAAAAAATGCAGAGATCTTACCTGTGCCATTTTCACTATTTTCTTGTTACTGTCTATGCTGAGTTTCTTGCATTTTCTGTCTGGATCCCTTGGAAGATCTGAACTGGTTTCTCTGTCTTACCGCATCTTACGTGTAGTGAATCAATAATGCATAGCTGAAGACTCTACAGTTTCCTCTTTCAGACAATTCTAAACATCAATACAATGTCTTCCTAGTTATTCCACCTATTTTCTGCCACATACTGAATGTCACCTGTGTTTTTAATTACTACTCCAAAGTTACAGCTTTAGTGGAGAGACCAGAATTACCATCAAGAGTATGTGTCTCATCTGTTCTTCTGCTGCTATATTGTATAATAGAAGCATTGGGTCTAAACTGCTATTCTGATCTGCTTATGACATTCTATGTAAATCACATTTTCAGTAGTCAAAAATATCATGATTTGTGTGTAGACTCACTATTTAATATATTTTTAAAAAGAAAAGAATCTTACATCGTAACAAATATAGCTGTGTCTAGCTTTATAAAGTATAATTACCTTATACATGTCATATTGTCACTGCCCGCTACCATTGACTCCGGCGGCTTCCCGATCTCACTTACCTGTCTTCCGTGCCTCTCGTGGATAGATGCCGTGGTCTTCTCTTTGGCGCTATCTTGCCACGTCTGCACATGCGCGGTCCCCGCAGCTGTCAGTACTTTCATTCATTCAGTTGCTCCCTGTGGACTAATTAGCTCTCTTCACTGACTATTTAAAGCCCCTCTTAAACTTCTAATTTGCCAGATCTTAAAGTTTTGTTCCCTGATCAGACCTGAACCCGCTGGCTCCTTTTTGTATACCTGCAGTTCATCGCTGTTCTCACCGCTATTGCAGAGCATCTCCATCTGCTAAATCCACAGCCTTCTGGGTGCACACCTGTTCTAATACCTGCTGATCATTGCTGTCCACACCGCTGTTGCAGAGCATCTTTTTCTGCTATATCCACAGCCTCCTGAACACACACCTGTTCTTTCAGCTTTTTCAGTTTCCCATACTCTGGTTCTCACCTCGGGCTCACTTGTTACCTTCCGTGAGAGCTGCGACCTGCAGTTAGGAAGCCACAAAGTCCAAACTCCCTTGCGGGGGTCTCTGGTGAATACCTCCCTTCTGTTAGACTTCGCACCTCTAGGTGGGTGGAGTCAACATGGGCAGTCAACACAGGGACTCTTCTGACCCTGCACAGTGACACATATACCTTTATGGTGCCTTGTAAGATGTGTTTAGAGCAAGTTTACATAAATAAATGTGTTAAAAGTTATAATGTTATCATCCTCATTTATTAGGGAATCTGTATCTAACTTACTAGATATTAGTTTCTATATATTATTACTTTGGTTTAGTGATGCCAATGTGACAAGCGGTGCCAGTATAACTGTTTATTATATGTGTATGTTTGTGTTAAGAGTGGCAAATACTGTGTTGATATTTGTTGTGGGTCTGGGCTCAGGTCTGTTAAGAAGTAAGCAACATCCCTGCTGGCAATCAACCACCTGAGGAGATGATAGACATCAGGGAACTAAAGAAAAGTTACAGAAAAATAAATGTATTTTAGTGAAAAATGCTGCGTATGTTAATAAGGATAAACTAAAAAAATGCATGTTATGTAGCAATCTTGATGATGTGACCAAGTGAATTAATATTTTTTAACACCTTCTTGCAGATTGTTGTTTTTAAACCTCAGATCTGACAGTGCCACATATTAGTGAAAGTGTTTCCCATAAAAGTGCTACTGACCATTTATAGGCAGGGGATAAGGTTGTGTTTCTGACATCTGTGACCAGCTGGAGAAGTCCACACTTCACAAGGAATGCCTCCATTCTGTAGCTCTACCTACTGGACTATGCAAGCTTGTGCACCCACACAGCGCCACCATCAAGGCCCACAAATCCATGTACCTACCAGGGCCTTGATAGTGGCGCTGTGTGGGTGCACAAGCTTGCACGTACCTACCAGGGTCTTCTGGCAAAAGGGCCGATAGCTAGATGGGCCGATCCAGCAGCACCTTCCTGTGCGCTGCTCGTCAGACGGAGATTCCGTCACGTGCGGCCGATGCAAGTAATCACATAGGACACGTACCGCTTTACAGATGCCATCCCATGTGTGAAGTGAATTAGACTGTGCGCGCGGATGTAACAAGGCAAGTGTGTGTGTGTGGGGGCGCAGTATTTTAATATAGTGTGTGTATGGTGAGCGCAGTATGTTAATATAGTGTGTGCGAAGTATGTTAATATAGTGTGTGTGTGCAGTATATTAATATACTGTGTGTGTGTGTATGGGCGCAGTATGTTAATATAATATGTGAGGGAAGGGAGGATCTTAATAGTGTGGGAGGTAGGCTATTTAATGGTGGAGTGTAGGTGGGGGCTAATTATTTAAGGTGAGGTGATGGAACCTTTAATTTAATGCTGCGGTGGTTTGGAGCTATTAATTGAATATGGGGCTGATTTTGGAGAGGGGGAATTATTTATTAAATGTGAATATTAATTATTTTGTGCCGGGTATGGTTGTGGAAAATGGTTATGTTTATGAAAAGTAAATGCTATTTAATTTATTGCTGGGACTGTTTGGAGGGAGGAAAATAGGTTTTGATTAAATGTGTATACTGTTAATTTAATCTTGGGGCTGGTTGGAGGCTAATAGATCTACATATTAAATGTAAATATTATTATTTTTGGGAATGGAGGGAGGCCTAATTATAAAACATAAGTGTTATTGATTTAACACCTGGCCTGGTTAGAGTTGTCTAAATCTCATGTACCCGTTTTCTTTTCAAAATAGGGCATCCAACATTCCAGGATCAAGACAACCAGGAACTGTCACTCACCGGACTGTGAGAGCTACTTCTAAGGTAGCTAGGAACCGTGTCCGTCCATTATTATGAGGTACTGCGCATGTGCAGTCCCTTTTAACCTTCAGTTCTGTTCCTTTAACTTAATTGGCTGATCAGGCAACACTCCCTATATTAAGCACCTGTGGTCAATACCACGTTGCCTGATCTTGGAGTCTCATTCCTCATGAGTCTCTGAAGGTGTTCCAGTGCCTGCTCGTGTGTTCAGCTTATGCTGATTCCTGTTTGCCGTTTGTGGTTTCCAGACCACTTCTATTCCTCGTGTTCCTAGTGTCTTCAGCAGCTGATTCCTATCCGCTGCCTCCGTATATCTACAGTTACAGATTACTGCAAACTCTCCTGTGTTTCATCGTGACTCCAGCAGCTGATTCCTGTTCGCTACTTCAGCGTGTCTACAGAGTCTGGTCGTCTCAGCGCTCCAGTCTGCATTCTACCTGCCGTCAGCTGACCCGCTGCCTACTGCTTCTACAGTGTGTCCATTTGTGTCAACTTGCCTGTTGCATCGAGTCTACGCTCCTCGGCTTCCAGCTTTGCTACATCGCTTCAACTCTCCCGTGGTCTCCTGCTGTTCTATTCGATATACTACTGCTTCCTGAGTATTTGTCATTCTTGCTGGCCTATCTACAGTGCGCTGCACCTACCTGCCGCTTCCATTCTGCAAGGACTTCTCATCTCGTCTGTTCCCGGCCGCTCAGGTATCCCTGCAGCTATCTCTAACAGCCTGCTCATCTGAACCACGGTATGCATACTTCTCATTGACTGTGCTGGTGTATTGCATATCCATCTGGACTGAGTTGTTCTACTCCGGAGTTTCCATCCTCTGAGACTATTGCTATTATTGACTGTGTTTCCTTTTGCTGGACTATTTGAGTGACTTTGTTTATCTGTGCAGTGCTGTTCATTCATTATTATCATTGTATGCAGTTCAACGTGGGATCAAGTTCAATGTACCCGTGTAGACTCTGCATAGCATTTATCTCCTCATGTCCTTCCTCACATATATATTCAGTGGTACAACTTGCTAGAGGCAGACCACTGATTCCTGTTTCCCTGTGTCACCAGTTGCATATATCCTCTCACATAAGCAGTGGTACAACTTGCTACTCGCAGACCACTGACTTCCCCGTTACCTTCACCTGGATTCCATTCCTTCACTACAGACAGCGGTACAACTTGCTATACGCAGACCGCTGACTTCCACCTCCTTATTACTCCTGGACATTCTTCTCACTATAGCAGTGGTACAACTTGCCGTGCGCAGACCACTGACTACCCTCACGTGTCCTTGTCCATCCAGATCCTCGTGTTCAGTTACCTATTGTTTACCAGTGCTGCTAGTCATAGACTTTCTGAGCATTCTATAACCATCTGCTGTTTCCAGTTCCATTATCACCCTACCATCAGAGTATCATATACCAACTCTACTGCTCTGATAAGACCATCAGCGGGTGATACTGGGTAAAGACTCCTAGTGCCCGTGACAGGAACTGAGCTAAAAAAAAAAAAATCAGTTGCCAAAAGTGGTGAAAGTGACTAGACAGGTAGGTGAGAGCAGGACAGTCTGCCAACTGTTCTGAATTTGGGTGACTGTCTCGATTAGTCAGGATTTGGTCCGACTGCAAAGACAGTTGGGAGGTATGTCCCGCTTCACAACATACTGCTTGTGACGGCAGAGCTGTGTGCATCTAACAGTAGTGTACGCAGTATTGTCTGTGTATTTGTTTAAAATTTGTCTAAAATGATAACCATTTTACATAATAGGGGCCCTGCTGTCTTAAATACCCTGCCCCCCCCCCCTGAGCCTTAAGCCAGCTCTGGTTAGGGGAAGGGAGCCGATAGCTGCTCCCGGTCCTCGGACAGGATACAGCCTGCAGAGCAAGCACAAGATTTGGTAATCTCGTGAGACAAAGAGCTTCCCTGCTCGCTCTACAGGAAGTTCCCACCCTGATGGATGTCAGCAGCACCAGGCTGGGGGCGTCATAATGTGGCTGGAAGGGGGTGATAAATGTAATGTTTTATTACAATATATGTATCAATGCCCCATGTTGACCATGCCCCCAGCACAATGTGGTCACGCCCTTTTTGGCGCCGCCGCTACACGGCGGCACACAGTTTATTTGCTACTCATTTATGGAGGGGGCCCCAAACGTTCACTGTACCCGGGCCCCAAATCTCTCTTGCTGGTCCTGCACATACCACTATCTGATACTGGGGTGCTTTATTCTGCAAATAGAGAGTCAAGCTGCGTGTAATACATTTGAATCCCGCCACAGGACATTGTATAACAAGGACCTTTGCAAAATATACTGCAATATTATTATCTAGAACAAAGGTAGGCCTGTGTGCTTTAAATGCCTGGGCTGATTTTTAGTCCCAGTCCAGCCCTGATACTTATCCATAAACATGGTGCATTTGAGCAAATTAGGTACATGAAGTCATAAACCAGCACTTTTTCTGTGGATGATTATATAAGAACTGAAATTGCCAGTAAATAGATTTTAAAACTTAGAAACTATTGTTTGGCAATAGTTTATTGTGTGGCCTGTCATCTGTAGTACACCACCTCCGGAATTTTGGTGCCCATGACCTTTTAATGCACACTGATTGATGTTACTGATGTGTCAAAGTACATTAACAGAGTATGTGATAGAATGAAAAGGAGAGAAAAGAAAATCCATATCTAGTTCAGTAATAAAATTACTTAATATAAACTGATTGAAGGACATTAACTATGTTTTCAGTCCATTTTTCAATCATACAGTTTTTGCTACAAATAAACTTTTTAAAAGGTTAATTGCATTTGATAACAGTATTGCAAAATTATTTTTTACAGCAATGATGCTGCTTTTTGATTGAAATTGCTAGGTAATGAAACACGTTTATCTGCTGCAACAATGAACTGCACAAATCAGAAACATAAATCCCAGGATATTGGGGAATTCACAAACACTTCCTTAATTGTAGGAACAGAAAATAGCACCATCACATATTTTAATTATAATAACAGCAGACTCACTAACAGCCATCATGGATAAGTAACAGCTGATGATTAAGGAATTACATAATATTTAAATTCAAACAGATGCTTGTGCAAAACCATGCTGAAATCATCCCCCCTAGTGTACCACTATGCAGTCATGGCCAAAAGTTTTCAGAATGACACAAATATTGGTTTTCACAAAGTTTGCTGCTTCCGTCTTTTTAGACCTTTTTGTCAAATGTTGCTATGGTATATTGAAGTAAAATTACAAGCATTTCATAAGTGTCAAAGCCTTTTATTGACAATTGCATTAAATTTATGCAAAGAGTCAATATTTGCAGTGTTGACCCTTCTTTTTGAAGACCTCTGCAATACGCCCTGGCATGCTGTCAATGAACTGCTGGGCTACATACTGACTGATGGCCGCCTATTCTTTCCTAATCCATGCTTGGAGTTTGTCAGAATTTCTGGGTTTTTCTGTGTCCACCCGTCTCTTGAGGATTGACCACAAGTTCTCAATGGGATTAAGGTCTGGTGAGTTTCATGGCCATGGACCCAAAATTTTGGGGTCAGGCGCCCCCAAAAATGGAGCAAGGTGCTCCATCATGCTGGAAAAGGCATTGTTCGTCACCAAACTGTTCTTGGATGGTTGGGAGAAGTTGCGCTTGGAGGATGTTTTCGTGCCATTCTTTATTCATGGCTGTGTTCTTAGGCAAAATTGTGAATGAGCCCACTCCCTTGGCTGAGAAGCAACCCCACACATGAATAGTCTCTAGATGCTTTACTGTTAGCATGACACAGGACTGATGGTAGTACTCACCTTTCCTTCTCCAGACAAGCGTTTTCCAGATGCCCCAAAGAATCTGAAAGAGAATTTATCAGAGAAAATGACTTTACCTTAGTCCTCAGCAGTCCAATCTCTGTACCTTTTGTAGAATATCAGTCTGTCCCTGATATTTATCCTGGAGAGAAGTGACTTCTTTACTGGCCTGAGACAAGGACATCCTCCAAAAGTCTTCACCTCACTGTGCATGCAGATGCACTCACACCTGCCTGCTACCATTCCTGAGCAAGCCCTGCTCTGGTGGTGCCCTAATCCTGCAGCTGAATCAATTTTAGGAGACAGTCTTGGTGCTTGTTGCACATTCTTGGGCACCCTGAAGACTTCTTTACAACTATTGAACCTCTCTCATTGAAGTTCGTAATGATCCGATAAATAGGTGCAATCTTACGAGCAGCAATATCCTTGCATGTGAAGCCCTTTTTGTGCAAAGCAATGATGTCTGCATGTGTTTCCTTGCAGGTAACCATGGTTAACAGAGAAAGAACAATGATCGCAAGCACCACCCTCCTTTTAAAGCTTGACAGAGTGATCTCCATTCTTGTCCTCGTCAACACTCTCACCTCTGTTAACGAGAATCACTGACCTGATGTCAACTGGTCCTTTTGTGGCAGGGCTGAAATGCAGTGGAAATGTTGTTTTTGGGATAAAGTTCATTGTCATGGCAAAGAGGGACTTTGAAATTAACTGCAATTCATCTGATCACTCTTCAGGACATTCTGGAGTATGTGCAAATTGCCATCATAAAAACTGAGGCAGCAGACTTTTTGAAAAATAATATTTGTGTCATTCTCAAAACTTTTGGCCATAACTGTACAGAGTATTCATTTAATGTAGGTTATTTCAAACTCCCTTCAATAGTTTTTGATTTGTAATGTATCCTGGTCTGGTAATGGTCTTTAAGATTTCCCAAATATATTAAAGACTGCTGAGTTTTTCAATCACATCCTTCCCTCCACACATTTTTTTGCCATTGTGTAATTTTTACAGGGAATAGCCAACTATCCAAAATATTATATCTGTAATGCACCAAAGTGTTATTTCATGGCAAAATTCAGCAATGACATTTAACTGATCAATTTTACTAAATGAAACATATCTAAAACAATGTATAAAACAGTAACTTATAAAAAAAATAGTTAAGACTTAAACGTAGCGAAGCACAGTTTTTGTGTCAATTAAGGTTGAATAGAAACTTAACCAACATTCATCTCAAGTGCTTTCTTGCTTTTTCATCTATTTTCTTTTCTTTTCAGTATTTTATGGGGCAGAGGCTTTGGGTTTTTTAAAGGGTTTTTTTTCCTTCCTTTTCTACCTATCTCTTAACTATAGCAATATATTTGTTCTATGCATTCTTGTATTCTTTTACTGTATTAGTTCCTACCACAACTTTTGGGAGATTATTCCATGGACCTTTCTCCCTCTCTGCAAAAAAAAAAAAGTTCTTCCTTATGTTATCTTTCAATTTTCCTCCCTCAAATTTTACATTTTGTCCCTTATTCCACAGATACTATTTAAAAAAAATTACTAAATGTCCTGAACTCTATTTAGAGGTTTGATATATTTGACTGTTGCTATAAATCTCTCCACTAAGTTGTATGTGGCTCACTCTTCAAGGCTTTCTTTGCACTATGTTAGTTCCCCTATTCTGAATATTTCTCTATTTAATGAATGTCATTTTGGAAATAGTCACCAGAACTGTGCACAGTGCTCAAGGCAACATCTTACCAGTGCAGGGGTGCACCCAGGGGGGGGAGGGGGGGTTCCTAGTCCCCAGAAATCCCTGTCCTACCTGGGGTGATGTATGCTTACAGTGGCTGGCCCCTCTCCCTGGACCAGCCACTACTGCTTGTAGGTTGGGATCGTCTCCTAGTCAGTCCCCTGCTGTGTGAGCACAGCTTTCTGCAGGCAGTTTGGCCCCGCCCCTTCCTCCCACACGGCCAGCATGGGTGTTATGCAGGAGGCAGCAGCAGAAGAAGGTAAGAATGTGTATGAGTCTGTGTTTGTCTGTGTATATGACAGCTTACATGTCTGTGTTTGATCCTGTGTGTTTATGTATGTGTCAGCTTATATATCTGTGTGTTTGATCCTGTGTTTTTGTGTCTGTCTGTGCTTATCTGTGTATATGACACTTCACATGTCTGTGTGTTTGTAGCCACATCCCTACACATACTGGACACGCCCACTTGTATTGTGGTGTAGAAACCCCCCTCCTCGACTCCTGCGTTTGCCCCTGCAGTGAACTATAGAGAGACAACATAACCTTCCTATTTCTGTTCCTAATACCTCAATACAGTACATAAACAAGCAATTTCTACCTGCTTTTTCCATTGCTGGTTTATATTGCTGCTTACCTTCATTTCATCTGAACCTGTGATTCCAAGTTCCTCTGCTGTTGTTGATGTTGCTTTTTAGTGTGTCCCAAATGCATTATTTCATACATACATTTATAACATTTAAAATTCCCACTTTAGTTAATTCCTTTATTAACTCTAAATTACTATGCATATATTTGACCCTTTATTGGGGTGTCAACCCTGCTGCATATTTTGCCATTTAATTTCCTTGTGTTTTCCTTATAATAATGTGTCTTGAATAAGGGTCTAAAGACAGCCAGCTCCTTTGTTGTGCTGATGTGTTTGGATGTGTTATTTATAAAATGTCTGGTGCTTTTTTATTTTATTTCTTACATTTCATTTTGTTGTCCTTAAACTTTGCTTTGTTCTTTATCTCTATTTCTAAATGAGCAAAACAAAATGTTATGTTTTGTTTATTAGCCATCATCTATGAGCTGTTGGTTTTTCAACCAATATGATGTTATGCCTCATATATTGTTCCCCTTTGCAAGCCATGTTGTTTATTTTTTTTCTGGAGCTATACCAAACAGTATTATAACAATAATCACAGGGTTGTAACCACTAATCATTTTGTTGGGATTATGCATTAACATTGTCAGAAATGCTGTGTATAAAATGTTCTACTTATATTCTAGGGATGATAATTTGTTGCCAATCCCCCAAAATATTATTAATAAGTAGGAATGCAACAAACCTGTATTCAAGTGAATATTAAATGTATTGTATGTAGCAAGATTGGGCCAATCAAATCTGAATCCTAGTTTCATATTATTTACTGTACAGGATAGAGTTGTTACATCCAGGCACTACAATTATAAATATTTTATGCCCCTAGATTTGTTTGTAAAAGTATTTGGTATTTGGACAGTCACTTAAAAAAAAAAATATACACAAAACATTGTCATATGTAATTAACATAACAACAAATTATTCTGATATGCTACCAGTTATAAAATAATGTTTGAATTTATACTAGAATATGCTTTTAAAGAGATTGGAGTTAGACAAGACAACTTTTATTCCTAAAGGTTTTTGCCAACTTTTATTTGTACAAGAAAAAAACAGGGTCAAGCTGAAAAGGCATCCTATAAACACCATAAAGATTTCCTTATAAAATGAGAAATGCTGCCATAGTTTCCTTTTTGTAGCTTAACATTACAAGAAACACACAGTGAATGCTATACTCAGGACTTGAGAAATACATCAGAGAATGGGACTTGACAAGCGGAGATTACTTTTCAATTGAACTTGAAATGTAGAAATGCTTGTAGGAACAGTTCTTATTGCATGGCTCAGCTGCTCAGAGCAGTACTTGAGATGGGTGAGAAAAGACACTACAATGTAAAGGCCTTATAATTAGCTGTGCTAGATACGCACATAACTATTGCAATTTATATTATAAAAAGACTATGATTGACAGCTTAACTAGAGAATTTTATTAAAATGCACACTGGAACCTATAATGTCAGCACTTTTATGGTGGTGCCAGATTTGCGCTTCACATGGGAGCAATTAAGCTATGAAGACGCTGAATGCAGCATTTTCTGAACGTAATCACTGATGTACTACAGGGGAGGAGCGTTCCCCATTGATTTTACAGTGTCAGCACAGAAGTACTTGAGCACTATGAATGCTAGTGTATTTCTAGCTGGGGAAGCACCAGTATTAAAAGCATCCATCTGACAACAGCCTTAGTTATATAAAATCCATATTGCAACAATATACAATACTCTTTACATAATCATCTTTCTTGATAGCACCAGCTTAAATTTATAGATCTAAACATGTGCTATGGGGGGGATGTTATAAGGAGGATGACGCATAATGTGGAATATGAATAATAGCTATGAATGCACTTTTGTACAAAGAAAATTCCTGTGGGTAGGTGATAATGGACGTAGCAACAGAAAACTGTACAAATACAGACAAGACATAACTACTACAGTGAAGAAGATCACAAATACATGAAAACAGTTACACATAAGGAGCAAAAATGAGTGTGAGTAACGAACTGTAGGGACTCACACAGAATGAAGCAAAAGACACAACAAGAACATATGAGGAAGACAGCCATGAGGCAATAGGGAGCAGTGGCGGATCCAGGGGGGGCGATCGGGGTGATCGCCCCCCCTAGCAGGGGCTTGCTGCCGGCGGCTGCACACTGTGTTTTAAACACAATCAGAGCAGTGGGACAGCACATTATCACTGCCAAACGGACCTGCACATACTGTGCAGCCGCCGGCAGCCTTAGAAGTTAGAAAGGGGGCGGAGCTTAAATCGCCCCCCCTATATCGCCCGGGGTAGAAAAAAATTCTAGCTCCGCCCCTGATAGGGAGAGACAGCCATGAGGCAATAGGGAGAGACAGCCATGAGGCAATAGAGAGAGAGGACCCTGCCCATGAGAGCTTACATTGTAGAGGGAGGGGAGGTAGGAGCAACTGGATGAAAATGGAGATGGTAGCTGTCGAAGTCAGCAAATTGGATAAAGTCATTTCAATTAAAATCGAGCAAACTTGGTTGTCTTTGTCTGAAAAGATGCGTACGGTATGCTACGGCGTACAAGGGCACGCTACGGCGTGAAAGGGCGTACGCAGCTACTACACGTGGCAGCAACAGTATTTGGTCTTTTACCATCAATTCGCACAAACACGCATACTTGTAAAATAGTACACATTAATAGTAGTTGCAACACATAGTCAGTTATGTCGAAATATAGTAGTATTTATGTTTTATATCAAAGTTATATGCATATTAGTGAAATATATGGAACAGGTTGAAAGAATCATATCATGTGTGGTATCATAATAAACCTCTTTACATTTGCTACTGTTTGGTTCACTCTGCCAAGGAATCGCAGAGTGCATACGCAAGTTATGAATGATAGGGAATTATGGACTACTTAAGACTAAGGAATCTTGGCGGGAAGAGCAGAGCATACCCCCTGGAGAGATGACCCCCTCCTTTGGATTCCTTAGGAAGAACTAGCCAATGATTGACAACCCCTTGGACCTTCCTGAAACCTGGACCAATAGAAGCAAGCTATGTCATCTTCATTGTATTACTGTATTTCTGTGTGCATATAAGCAGCAGCTTCACATCTAGTGTTCAGACATCTTGTCCCCAGACTTCAGGATTTAATGACTGCACACTGGATCCAGAGCGCCTGCGATAAGTAACGGCTGTATTTATTATCACTTCGCTTGAACATATTATACTACTTTTTGCGAATAAATCTTTGTGCGTTGGAAACACAAATCGAGGTTCGACAATCGTTATTGGTTAGCGACAATACGCACTTAACAATTTGGGGGCTCGTAAACTTTGGAGGTTTCGTTGCCGATGATACGCAAGACCAACGGATTTCGGTTCCGCAACAAAGGGTGGAGACGCGTCATATATACGGGTAAGAACGCAATGTGTTCAAAACCTGAATTTTACTCTGTGTTGTGAAACCGAATGTCCATTTTGCATTGTCTAGGGCACGCTAACTAGAACCTAGGGACAAAAGAGAAAACTTTCTTTTTACTGTCATTGTGCATTTTAACTGTATTGCATTGCATAGCGTATGTGTATTTCCGGCTGTGCGTACGCGTACTTCCGGTAGATTTGCCACGGGGTTAAACAATTGTCTTGATAGTTATTATATGTGCATAGTATAATTACTTGTGAAAGCCTCCGAGACATTATTACTGTTGTTGGGAACTTTTGATTTTCTGCGCAGAAAAGGTGTATAGTGTGTGATTTTGTAACGTAGATACACTGTTTACTATTCATTGTGCTCAGTTGCTGTCTGACGAGGCGGATTGCCCAACTGAAGGACGGTATACAGGGCAGGTATACCGAAGGCAAAAACCGGGTTTTCGCAAAGCGCTACCAATAGATCGCAAGGTTTGCTAATAACTAGTATTGGTAGGCAGTGCGATCTAACCGCACGACAACCATTAGTGCGAATTGTTGAAGCAGCTAGGAGGAAAGAAAATTTAGATTTTACGTTTTATACAGACGGAAGTTGTCATAGACAGACAGAGACAGGAGAGCTATGTACTGGTTACGCTGTTGTAGACGATCAGGATGTGGTAGAAGCTGAACCCCTTGGTCCACCTCACTCAGCCCAGGTGGCGGAACTAGTAGCACTAAGGAGAGCGTGTGAATTGGCAGAGGGTAAATTAGCCAATATATATACTGACTCTAGGTACGCCTTCGGGGTAGTGCACGATTTTGGGGCCCTTTGGCGTATTAGAAACTTTACGACAGCAGCAGGTACACCAGTGGCACACTCACAACACATAAAAGGACTTCTGACAGCGATACAGTTACCCAGAACAGTAGCCGTCATAAAGTGCAAAGCCCATACCTTTGAAGAAGACCCAGTGTCATTGGGCAACAACAGGGCAGACGAAGCTGCTAAATGGGCAGCAGGGCAACCTATGACTGTATCGACCGAGACTATGATGGTTTTTCAGACATTAGACATGCAGAAATTATTTGAAATGCAAGATTTGTGTTCCCTGCAGGAAAAGGCGGTCTGGAAGGCGAAGGGATGTGGTCAAGAGTCCTCAGGACTCTGGAGGGATGGACAAGGCTGTAGCTCCCCGAACATACTATCCAAGCCTGGCTGAAGCAGCACACGGTCTGACTCACCTGGGTAAAGAAGGTATGTGCAAACTGGTGAGAGCATACTGGTGTGCTCCCGGATTTTCCTCTCAGGCTGGTAAGAAAGCCATGTCATGTCTTACTTGTTTGAGGAAAAATGTTGGGAAAACTATTCCAACTGAGCTATTCCACATCCCTCCTACAGACGGACCTTTCCAGGTAATACAAATTGACTATATCCAATTACCACCGTGCAGGAATCTAAAGTATGTGTTAGTGTGTATTGATGTGTTTTCCGGTTGGGTAGAAGCATATCCGGCAGCCACTAATACAGCTGTGTTCACTGCAAAGAAAATTGTACAAGACTTTGTGTGTAGGTTCGGTATCCCTAGAATCATTGAAAGTGATAGGGGTACCCATTTTACTGGTGATATCTTCCAAAATATGTGTAAAATCATGGGAATCAGTAGCAGACTTCACACCCCTTACTGACCACAAGCTAGTGGTAAGGTGGAGAGAGTAAACGGTACTATAAAGAACAAGCTGGGTAAGATAATGGCTGAAACTGGGTTGGCATGGCCTGAGGCTTTGTCATTGGTCCTCCATAGCATTCGAACCACTCCTAGACCTCCTCTTAATCTGTCCCCCTTTGAGATACTGTTCGGACGACAACCTCATTTGATTGTGAGTCCACAAGACGACTTGAAGTGTAATAATGAAGTGACGGGACAATATCTTATAAGAATGAGTAGACAACTAAAACAACAACAACAAAAACTAAAAATGCTGTCACCTGGTATGCCAGAAACAAACTGTCATGATGTTGAACCTGGAGACTATGTTATGATCCGCAATTTCTTACTTTCAGGTTGTTTAACAGACCGTTGGGAAGGCCCGTACCAAGTGCTGCTGACCAGTACTACATCACTGAAGGTTGCAGAGAGAGACACTTGGGTCCATTCCACCCACTGCAGGAGAGTCCATAATCCGGAGAAAGTGCAAGATAAAACTGAGACCGACGACATAGATCTGTCACTTGTGAGTCTGTTTCGGAAGACCTAAAGCCTGCAGTCGAGACACCTGAACCAGAGACGTTGCCCCAGAACTATCTTTCCAGCGATGGAGTGGCGGTTTTTGTTTTTCTTTTGTTCCAGGATTTTCCTTGTTTTTACTCTTTCTAGGACATTCTATTTTTGCAAAGGAGGATGGAGGACGGAGCAGAGTTCTGGTAGTGATACGGATGAGATGGAGGCAGAGGAAAAGTTATTAGAATACTCAGAGCAGCCCATTATCAAGCTTCGTCCAGGGGTTATGAAAAGGTCTGCTAGCTCAGGAACTCGGAGGCAGTGTGAGGGGCTATTGTCTGATGAGTATTGTATCTGCAAGTTCTGCGACTCCCTAGTTGAAGAGAGATGCATCCAATGATGCCAGTCCCCCAGTACTCTGAATATAGGCGGGCATCCTTTGGAGGATTATCACTCCCTGGTGGGTAAGGTGCTAAACTAAACCGAGTGTTGGGTGTGCTCTCACGTGCCGCAAGGGCAGCATAATATAGGACTAGTGCCATTCCCTCTAAACATATCCGAAGTACTTGAATTGAGGGGTGGGAGGCCCATAGACGGGAGGTACAATAACACTAGGTCCCCTAGTCTGACGCTTCGACAATACTCCATAGGCAGATCTTTGCTGTGCCTAAATATATCTCATGCAAAGCGCCTGGAGAATTGGGAGGCTGACCTATCAGATCAGACAATGGCTCGCCACACTCATTTTAGAGGGAGACTCACAAGGTCACCAATAGGCAGGAATGTTGATGGAAGTCACAAATTAGGGCGTATAACCAAACATAAGAAGGTATCCATTGGAAAAGTCTCTATAGATAATTGTAAGAATGTCATCCATGCCGACACGTGTCTAGAGCAAATGGAGACACTAGGCATGGGTAGTTTTATCAAACCTCTGTGTGATATAATTAATGGGCATACTGTTCCTTATGTTCTCCCTGATGATGTGTATTTTGTTTGTGGAAGGAAAGCGTATTCCTGGGTGACTCCGAGTTCCAAGGGCTTGTGTTTCTTAGCTAAACTGGTTCCTGAAATCATGACTATTACTCATGAAGAAATGGTTGGTATTCACAAGACTACATCACCACCATACATACACACACACAGTATGAACACCGTGACAAGAGAAATATGATTCCTGGTGAGGAACCCATAGCTACAAAATTTATTAGTGAAACTGCTGGTTTTCAAGTTATGGTTGCTCTAGATCTCACCAGGACCGCTCGGGGAATATTAAACTTTAAATATATCCAAGACCTAGCTAAATTAATAGATAATATCACCGAGATGTATGATGACACTTTCAGGTATACTGGAAGGGAGCTACAAGCGTACAAGAAGGAGTTGGTGCAACATAGACTGGTACTAAATTATCTCACCTCTATTACTGGTGGGTACTGTGTGACACTGGCCACCCAGTTCGGTGTCGAATGTTGCACGTACATCACTAATAATACGGATGACCCTAAAGAGGTTATAGACTGGAAGATGGATGAAATTTTGCAGCTGAAATGGGAATTTCGAAAGAGCCATAATTCTTCGTTATATGAGGTCGGGGAAAAGGTGGTGGGTTGGTTCTCGTGGTTGAACCCTGTGAAATGGTTCTCCGGTCTGGGGGAGTGGGTACAGGAAATGGTTGCTAGTGTAGGTAAGCTCCTTCTCCTTATACTGGGTGTCATCTTAGCAATTGGTTTATTTGTCAAATGTGTTCCTATGGTGTTGAAGTGTGGAAAAAGGTCTCATAGGAGTAACACTGAGAAAGAGACTGAAAGGGTGATACCAGATACCGAGATCATGGTCTGTGAAGAAGTATTGTATAATCCTGAACTTGAAACGGTGATTGGGTGATAGTTTGTTACACTATCAAAGGATGGAGCTGTCGAAGTCAGCAAATTGGATAAAGTCATTTCAATTAAAACCGAGCAAACTTGGTTGTCTTTGTCTGAAAAGATGCGTACGGTAGGCTACAGCGTACAAGGGCACGCTATGGCGTGAAAGGGCGTGCGCAGCTACTACATGTGGCAGCAACAGTATTTGGTCTTTTACCATCAATTCGCACAAACACGCATACTTGTAAAATAGTACACATTAATGGTAGTTGCAACACATAGTCAGTTATGTCGAAATATAGTAGTGATTATGTTTTATATTAAAGTTATATGCATATTAGTGAAATATATGGAACAGGTTGAAGGAATCATATCATGTGTGGTATCATAATAAACCTCTTTACATTTGCTACGGTTTGGTTCACTCTGCGAAGGAATCGCAGAGTGCATACGCAAGTTATAAATGATAGGGAATTATGGACTACTTAAGACTAAGGAATCTTGGCGGGAAGAGCAGAGCATACCCCCTGGAGAGACGACCCCCTCCTTTGGATTCCTTAGGAAGAACTAGCCAATGATTGACAACCCCTTGGACCTTCCTGAAACCTGGACCAATAGAAGCAAGCTATACCATCTTCATTGTATTACTGTATTTCTGTGTGCATATAAGCAGCAGCTTCACATCTAGTGTTCAGACATCTTGTCCCCAGACTTCAGGATTGAATGACTGCACACTGGATCCAGAGCGCCTGCGATAAGTAACGGCTGTATTTATTATCACTTCGCTTGAACATATTATACTACTTTTTGCGAATAAATCTTTGTGCGTTGGAAACACAAATCGAGGTTCGACAATCGTTATTGGTTAGCGACAATACGCACTTAACATAGGCAAAGGAAGAGGAGATGATGGTCAAGAGGGGGTTGGGATAGGCATTCATGAAGAGGTGAATTTTGAGGGAGCGTTTAAAAGATTGTAGGTTGTGGAGAGTCAGGTGGGGGCAGCATGGGAGAAGTCTTGGAGGTGGGAGTGTGAGGAATTAATTACAGGTGAGGAGAGGCATAGATCCGAGGCCAGGTGGGGGTGTACCTTGAGATGAGGTCAGAGATGTATCAGGAGCTATGTAGGTGAGGGCTTTTATAAGTGAGGGCAAGGAGCTAGAACTATATTCTGGAAGGAATAGATAGTGAACCAGTGAAGGGATTTATGGAGAAGAGTAGTGAAAGAGGAGAGATGGCAGGGGAAGATTAGACTATCGGGAGTCAGGAAGGCTAATGAGAAGTAGTCAAGATTAGATATGATGATAGCATGGACCAGGATTTTGTTTACTTTCTGAGCGAGGAAGGGACAGATATTTGTAATGTTATGGAGGTGGCAGCAGGACTTAACGAGTCCTGCTGCCACCAGAGTGCAGAATGAAAGGCGACACCAAGGCAGTGGGCATGAGGGATAGGGTAGAGTGTGATGTCACTAACCGTGAAATGCCAGAAGGGATATTAACATTGGCAAGGGGAAAGATGATGAACTCAGATTTGAAGATTGAGGTATCGTTGAGACATCCAGACAGTGACAGCATAGATGATAGATACACAAGACAGCAAAGAGGATAGAACAAAGAGTCTTGATAGAAGAACACAGGGCCAACAACAAAGCCTTGAGGGACACCGATAGAGAAAGAGTCAGGAGCAGAGATAATAAAGGATTGTCCAGTGAGGTATGAGACAAACCAGGAGAGGATGGACATTTAAGGAAAACACACCTTAGAATCAACTAAGTATTTATAGTTTAACGATTTTGGAATGGTCATCACAGTCCCCAGAGTTAAATATTATTGAAAATCTATTGAGAGATCTCAAACATGCAATGCAATCAGGGAGGTTTAAGAAGAGCTCTGCAAGGAATTGTACAAAATTAAAGCATGAACATGAAGGGCTAGATTTACTAAGCTGCGGGTTTGAAAAAGTGGGGATGTTGCCTATAGCAACCAATCAGATTCTAGCTTTCATTTATTTAGTACCTTCTACAAAATGATAGCTATAATCCGATTGGTTGCTATAGGCAACATCCCCACTTTTTCAAACCCGCAGCTTAGTAAATCTAGCCCAAAGAGTCTTCCTCATGGCTGGTTACAAGACACTGATTTCTGCCTAAATACTAACTGATAGGTTGCTCAGACATTTGTGATGCAAAATTCATTGGTTAAAGTTACTTTTTTTTTTTTTGTATCTGTTAAATTCAGCAAAGAATATTATATATGCAAGAACCTCACATATAGGTCTTAAAAATTATGAAAGTAAACTTGTTAGATCATAAAATGTTTGGGAGTCTCACATACACTCCTTTATCAAGCTACATATTGGCAGACTGCTGCCCCTCAATGTCAGCAGCAGGTGTCCATTGTAGATGCACTAGTGGGAGCAAACACTGAATGAATGATAATATTAATAATATCAATCTCTGCTCCACTGTGCAATAATTGCCAGTAAAAGTAATGAATTTCTTTGGAACGTGATTCAATGAGAAAACCTCATTGCTTCTGTCCCTAATACTTTGTTTTCTTTATTTATTTATTTTTTTTTTTTGGGTTACCTATCCTTTTTTTAATTATGGATGATGACAAACGTGTTTTTATAGAATGCCATTTTGATTGTGCATTTGATTAAATGGATAACAGCCATCAACTGTGTGATGAAATGAGTTTGATAACCCTGTGAGCATGTCTCATTTCTCACATAATGTGGATTATAGTACTTTTTATAGCCTATGCTGTTTGTTCCCCAGCTCACCAGACTACAACTGCATTGTCCAATAACATGTGGCTAAGGGGACATTGTAGTTCAGGGTACATATGTATATTGTTTATTGTATATTGATAACTTGAAGTAAGGTTGCTATTCATTGTCTTTAAAATGAAGCCAGGGGGATTATGGGTAGGGATCAGGTTGCCATGTGCCTGAGTAGGAAATCTAATTAGTGTCCATTGTTCTCACCAGGCTAGTCCAGACAGGCCATCTAACAGGGGAGGTTCTCTGAAAGGACAGCTCATCTTCACTCCCCTGTCCAACCCCTCCCCCTCCCTAGTCCAGCACTGACCAATGGTTAAGAAGAATAGACGCAGGGGTTTGCCCAGGGAGGGGAAAGACTGTGGAAATTAGACCTGTGATATATAAGGAAGAACTCCAAGGGGGGAGGGTGTTCATGCTTGGATTTAATTCAGGAAGGTGCAAAATGGAGTTTTGAATTGTCGTTTTCTAACTCGGGTATATATATGCAGCTGAGAGGGATCCATGGGTCATGAAGTCTGGACAGCAGGTGACAATATCTCCTTAAGTTATTGGGGTAAGGGACAGATGATGTGGTAAATCTGCCTGGCATTTATCTACTGTGTGTACATAATATTGTAGTGTGATTTGAATGACAATAAATATACTGTTGTATTTTTATAAATGCCTTTTGCCTGAGTGACCATACGAATCCTAGAAGGTACTGGGTAGCACTGGGCCAGATAAACCCGGTATCTTCACAAACTGTTTGAAACAAATCAGATTAAGCCAGGCAGCTATAATCGCCCTTGTGTCATTGTCAACACCACACTGATCGACAATTGTAATAGTGACTTGCTGTCATTATTACAATTAACAAAGTGATTATTTTTAGAACAAATTATTTGTGTCCCTATTTGGCCATTTAAAACAACCTTGCATATTATACCTATCATTAGAATAATGAGGAAATTTACTACATTTTCTGTGTTCTCTATTTCTTTTTAACTCATAAAACCTGTAATAAATATAATTCAATGCAACTCAGTGATAGGCAAAATGTTTAGGGTAATGATGCATCACAGAAGTCAAAATCTTGATTTGCCAGTCACTCGTATTAAAATAGTATGAACAATTTACAATGCTTAGTGGTGCATCAGAAATGCCAGCTGTGGCTCAGGACTTTAAGCCTCTGAGCAATAATACCATTTCTAATACACAGCATATAAATTACAGCAACAGAGGTGTAGCAGAAATAAGACTGAAACAATAAATAAAAGAAGACAATTTCAGATCTAAATGTCTCATCCTTCTTTCTTGAGCTACAATCTACAGGTTCTTCACATGATTATTGTGCCAATCACAATAAACGACTGTTAGGACAGATATTGCGTTAGTGTGTGAGGTGTTCACCTGCTGGTCTGGTGGCTGGTGGGCTTCCTCGGATCATCGCGGCAACTGTCCCCCTATTGGCTGGGTCAGTGAGCCAATCAGGGCTCATTTCCTGGCCGTTTGAACATCTGGCGCCGCGGTGAACCAACCTGGGCTCGCCGTGACACCACACAGCGTTGACGCTGCTGGATTTCAGTGCGCCCATGGCTAAATAAGCCTCTGGGTGCCGCCATCTTGAATTCAATCTGGTGGCAGGGCCCAGCAGAGAGGACATTTGGAAGAAAAGACAACCCTGATGTAAATGGCAGGGAGCCCTTGTAAGGGCTATGTGTACGCTCCCATGATGGAACGATGTTGGGCAAATTCTGAAGTATGTATGCTCTCATGGCCAGCAGTGTTGGCGGATCTCCGTAGAGTTTACAGAGTCACAATCTTTTCAGCAGATGGTTATGACAGATGGAGAGCACAGATCTGAATGTTAATCATGTAAAATCCTGTAAGTGTGCACACATGAATCAGCATGCTGATCAGGACTTTCAGCTGTTGGAAAAATTGCTAAAGATATAACATTGGGGGAAGTTTTCTGTACTGTGTACCCAGCTTTACACTGGCTCTGGTCTTATCTTCCATCATGTCATATCTTTATAAAAGAAATACATTGACTGCATGTTTTTATCCTGCCAAAATACAGTCTGAGTACTCCAGTAGTCAGGGTGTCAGAGCACAAAGGGGCGTGGGCTACCTGGAAAGATTAGTATTGGTTGCATAAGTGTACCCTGGATGAATTGGAGCTTGGACTGGATGAGTTGGAGCATGGACTGGATGAGTTGGAGCATGGACTGGATGAGTTGGAGCATGGACTGGATGAGTTGGAGCATGGACTGGGTGAATTGGGGCATGTCCTAATTCATATACATTTTTACATATGAAATATCCAGACAAACTGTCAAGAACTGATGGTGCAGCCTGCCAGTCTGAAATTTTGCCTAATTTTTTCCACAGACCTGGCTCCATCATAATTGTAGAAACTAAAGCCTGCACTTTGCTACTTTTGAATGTATTCAGCATTGTAGACAGAATGTGAATAATATTTTCCTGAATCTTCTAATCAACATTATAGACAGAATGTGGATAATACTTTCCTGTATTTTCTAATGCTATACTTATATATATACTTATATAAAACATACTTGAAACATACATCAGGCATAACATTGTAAAGGATACAAATATATTAATAATAATAATAATAATAATAATAATAATAACAACAACATACTGTTTCCAGCAGAATGAGCCATATATAACAATCATTCTATGTTTTTGCACGCAACATGGTCAGTGGAAAGAGGTCCATGGCTGGTTTACCAATATTCATAAGCTAGAGATGCTGAGCACTCACACGCCATATTGGGACATCTCTACTGAAAAGGTTCCTCAAAACGAGACATTGTCGTACAAGAATTCACGTCTTGGGGTGTAATGAAAAAATTAATTTGAAATTCTTTTATTGGGAATGATTATTTTCCTGAAATCCAGAGTTCAACCAAATTAAAGAACCCGTTGGTTAGTGCAGATAATTTAGTGCATTTGACAAAAATAATTAATGGATCTATACGATATGATTTAATTTCTAAACTAGTTTTGCTTCATTCCATACCCAATTGTCAGCAATACACCAGGGGGTAAATGTATTAACAAGTTGCTGATATTCGGCAACTTGCAAAAACTGCAAGTTAATACACTTACCCCCAAATGTTTTCAATATACCAAATCATGTGATTGGGAAGTGGGAAACTGTTTCTAAATTTTGATTTGAACACAAATATTGTTCAGAGACTAGGAACATATCTCAGAGACAATCAAAATCCCTCTCTCAGATGGCACCTGGAACCAACACTTTGCTTGCCTTTCTATAGTCCTTGGCATGTGTGATTATAAACCAAGCAGAAAAACGCTGCTTGATCCCTATTGATACATATTTTGTTTACACACTGGGCCTAATGCCAAACTGGACATATTTCTATTTAAGTAGGGTATATCGCCAAATTTGTAGTACTACACATGTCCTTAAAACAAGCCATGTCTATGCTTGTGGCTGGAGACAGGGTAAAGAATGGGCAATCTATCGTAGGCCGAATATACGAAGGGTGAGATTGCGTAAACTTATGAGGATTTATGTGATATAATAGTCATCCCAAGAGGTAGACTATTTTACAATGCACATCAGGCTTCCTGTTAGAATTGTTTTGAGAAATGATGCCAAGGGAACCTCATAATTTAAGACTGCACTACCTACCTAAAGCAGCTCTGCACTCACAAATGTAAGTGGGGTGGGCTCTTACCTAGTGCATTTATTTCACTGTGACAAGTGCCGGGTCACAAAACAAAAAAAATAAATAAAAGCAGACAATCTCAGGGTGGATTAAATTACAACAGAAATATTGACTGGTTTGCTTGAAATATCAGCATTATACCATAAATGTACTAACTTATTTAGATGTGGCTAATCTGATCTTCACAGAATGGCTTCTAATATACTTCACCCTAACTAAGTTTATTGCAAATGCATCATTGCTTTGCCCATACAGTTTCTCATGAAACATGAAAGTTGCCGACATCTGAAAATTGAGTGGTTGGCATTCCAGTGCTCTGTGCCACTCATATGCCAGTCTCTATGGAGAGAAAGCTTTACTACACTGAACGAAAACAAGACAGATAAGCAGCCAACTGAGGTAATGCTGTATTTAAATGCATTGCCTTCACATCAATAATATATTTTGTCATTAATCCTTTAGTACTCAGTTGAATATATACTGCAGCAAAACTGGTATCTTGGTATCCTGTCAATATAAATAGCATCACAAACTACGGTCACATTATTAGTTTATTTATATAGACACAATAAAGAGGCATTGCATTCAATGTGATGATACAATCTTAATATACAGTAAATCTACTATGTTAGAGATTCAAATCCTTCTCCTCTTGTTTCCCCAGCATCTTAAAGGGGAAGTAAAAGTTTTGAAATCTTTGCTTTCCAAAAGAATGTGATACAGTGACCAGTGGTGTACTGGACTATGTGACCAGTGGTGTACTGGACTATGTGACCAGTGGTGTACTGGACTATGTGACCAGTGGTGTACTGGACTATGTGACCAGTGGTGTACTGGACTATGTGACCAGTGGTGTACTGGACTATGTGACCAGTGGTGTACTGGACTATGTGACAAGTGGTGTACTGGACTATGTGACCAGTGGTGTACTGGACTATGTGACCAGTGGTGTACTGGACTATGTGACCAGTGGTGTACTGGACTATGAATGACTGAAATTACAGGAAACCTGTTTATAGCCAAGTCAAAGATATTCAATGTGTCAAAATCATTTTACACCCTAAATACACTATATCAAACAGTTTATAAAAGAAAAGAAAGCTACGTGTCTTCCTTATACCATTGGGGCCAATTGTGCATCTCCGGTAATTGCAATGGCCAGTTCAAAGCTAACAGTGACATCAGCCAAGGCTTTTGTCGAGTCATTTTTGCTTTTGAAATAAAACTTGGCTGGAGAGTTATTTACCTTTTTTACAGAAAACTAATGCAGAAGATGAGATGGATGGAAGCCAGGCTTGAGATCAGGTCATTGGTTGTTCACCACTAGGTTCAGCTGGATCTGTCAACCTCCGTAATCTGTGTAACACAGTCCAGGGGTTAAATGTAGTAAGTAGCAGATTCTGCAAGTCGCCGATACTCGGCGACTTTGCAGAGAAAATTTAAAACGGGAATTGTTTTCAAGGTGGGAATTGCTTTCAAGGCAAAATTTACCTTGAAAGCAATTGCCGTTTTAAATTTCCTCTGCAAAGTCGCCAAATATTGGCAACTTGCAGAATCCACTACTTAATACATAAAACCCCCAGAAAAAAATTTTGCTACAATTTTAAAATGTATTGGTCCCTTTAAACATCTTCTAAGGAATGGGAGGTGCAAAAGGTGGAGCAGGGATTCATAAAGCTTCTGGTCATAGCAAGTGCAGTAAAAATGTGATCAAGATGCCGGTTACCAGTACGAATTTAGGGAAACTGCATATGTCAAATATTACATAACTTTAGCTTACAGGTTTGAAATACAGTATGGAGAGGGCTGAGAAACTCTGTACTAGATTCAGAAAATCAGTGGTACTATCAATATTTACACTTCAATGGGTCACTTACTTAAGTCTCCTTTAGAACACATTTAAAAATATTGTAACAAAGTTAAATATGACATCAAACTTAATGTACAGGTGTCACACCTGAAAAATGCAATAAACATTTTATTGAAATGTTTGACAGTGAACGTGTGTCTGTACTGAGGATGACTGTTAATTGCATTCTCGATAAAAGTAAAAATGATAGTCTGTGAAGAGGATTCCAGCAAAGTTTGGATCAGTTGAACAGTTTGCAAGGTCCTAGGGGGAGAGAGAGAGGGAGAGGTGTAAAAAAAATGGAAAATATCATTATATAAATAATACATATTCTGTAACATTAATGACTGTCCACAGTGTTCTATACCATAGTAAGATTCTTCTTCCTAAACTCAGGTCTCACAATACAAAAGGGCCACAGAGCACTGTAATGCCTAGTGTTGAATAACATCAATGAATTACACTAGATTTGTTTTGTTTTAGTTGTTTTTTTTTGTTTTTTTTTAATCAGCCATGGTCTTGTCTTTTCTCTATAGTTACTTACACAGTTCTTACTAGATCCATAGCTCAGAAAACCATCAGTCCATAATATGTTATATGAAAATATCACAGCACGCCTAACTAGCACTTGCTAATACTAATAGTCTTCGTGACGCCAGCAACTTTCACAGCTTCATATAGATACATTTTAGCCCTTAAGCAACTGTGACTCAACTTGAGAAAGTGTGTCATTAGTTACAGGGCCTGTTCAAATGTCATTTACACGTTTTGACATGTCCTTTAAAAACAAGTAATGCTGCACCACCCCCATATTCATAAGACATGGGTGACTGTTCTGGTACCCTATTTTTCTCCTTTGTGCATCTCCCCTCAAATTTGAATTGCTAACAAGATGGGGCCCCAAATATAACCGGCCCTATATTTCCCACAATATGTCAGATCTCTTCTTGATGAGTCAATCTACAAATGTCCCCAAGCATGATAGTGTAGTGTTGGAGTTATATGCACTTAGACTGTCACCAAGTGTTATAAGCTCCAGGAACATGGCTGACAAATTGAGGAGCAGCTAGGACTAACATTCTAGGGTTAATCAGATAAATTAGGACCAAAAATAAGGGGTCTCAGAAGGTCACGTTTTTAAGGTATCAGATAGCACTATTCCTAAATGTGAAGTATCATAAGCTCTTTTATCCCTCTCCTCCAGACACTCAATACTAATTTTAACCAAATTAAATACAGTCTGCTGGGGTGTGTTATAGAATGTAAGATCTTTACTGTTCTAAATTTCTGGAATTTAGGAACAAAGTCTATTTCAAGCTGCCCACACCGTTTTTAAATTGATCTTTCCTAAGTAGGTTAAAAGATAAGAGGCTGGAACTGGGGGCTGAATCTACATCCAATATGACCTCTAATGTGAGTGGCTAAATTCGACAAATCAACATGACCATATTTTCAACCAGGAATGATTAAGATCTGGATGGAATCTGAAAACTGTACTTCAGTCAAAATACCTCAATATTTACAACTTCTGCAGCACTACTCTGCAAGGTTTGCGATCTATATACTGAATTCTGTTATTAAACATAAATGAACTCACCGGAGTGGCCACACGGAAATGATATTGACTGTCAAACATCTGGGTCACAGGGAGAATCCAGTGATGCTGAAGACCCTGACACCGTAAAACACAAATAAGTTATTATAATGTTTCAAAACTGCCCAAGGAATTACATAATTATTGGCTAGGTAAAATCTTTTAGCACTTAAAATGGTTTGTTCAGTTTTGGAAAACCCCTTCCTCTGAAGCCTCACTGCAGAAAAAATGAATGGGTTGTAGCAAGACCTGTCTCCAGTATTTAGATAACAGAGGATTCCCTTATTTTCTGTGAGGGTTGACATATGTTAAGGAGGAGTTGTCCAGAAGTTAACAAACCCTTTTAAGTTGTCCTACCACCTATAGATAAGATTTTTCTAATGAGCCCATCCTCTTAGCCAGAGCCATGGGGGCTAACTACATGCAGCCACTTCTTCCAGTGATCTTCCATTGCCAGCTGTAAACCTAGGGTGTACCTAGAGAACCATTTACAATCTGCAATCAAAAGTGGAGAGCTAAATTGATTGAACCCTGGGAAAACCATAGTAAAGTTGGTACATTTGAGTGTCGATAGCAGTGTTACTGAATTACAAGCAGCTTAAAGTGTTAATGTCTTATTCAAAGATAATAAATCACTACATGTGATAAACACAGTATGTAAATGTTTTAGTAGTTCATTTAACAGCCAAGTTCATATAAACTCTTTATTAGATATGTCTTTAAGAATGTATTTATACCATGTGTTCTAATCTTGTTTTTTTGGCTCCAAGAAAAGGCCAACTTAGCCAACTGGTAATATTTAGAAAGCATGTTATAAACATATGTACTTTCTAATGACAAAGAAGCTAAAACTAAAGTATAGATAGTCAGAAAAACTTGCAGATCACAAGATGAAGCACAACATTATACCTGGCAAGACTGCTTTCAGTATAATACTATTTATAATATAATATGAATAAGCAACTAGAAAAGAAATATGTCAAATGCAGCAATACAAAAATTACCATTTAGAAAATTCCAATCAGCTCCGGTGTTAAATCAACAGGACCCACAATTAATACTTAGGCCTTCCTCCAGCCTTAACATTAAAGTAATATTATTCACATTTAATAAACCTATTTCCCTCACTCCAGACAGCCCCTGCAATAAATTAATTGCATTTACATATAATAAATATACTTATTTCCTGGCATCACTGCCATTAAATAATTCATATTCATATTTAATAAATAGACCTCATGTTCCTCAGACTCAGCACCACATTCAATAGCCCCCAAACCACCCCATCTTAAATTAATAGTCCCCACTTTAAAATTAAATTGCCCCACCTTCACCCTACAAACAAAATAGCACCCATTATTTAGCCACCACCTACCACACACACAGTACATTTCCACAAGTCTGCTGTGCCATCACACACACATTACTGTGCCCCTTAATCACCATGCTGTGCCTCTATATGATCACACTGCGCCCTTCATGCTGCTTTTGCCCTCCCCCTTCTCCTGGCCCCCCCCCATCACCCTTTGCCATGCTGCTTTACCCCCCTTTATCACCCAGTGCCATGCTGCTTTGCCCCCCCCCTTCATCACACTCTGCAATGCTGCTTTAGCCCCCCTTCATCACACTCTGCCATGCTCTATGTGCTCCCCCTTCATCACACTCTGCCATGCTCTCTGTGCTCCTCCTCTCTACACACGCTCCTCACTGAACGTCGGGCATGATGATGTCACGCCCGACATTCAGTGCGAGGAGGAGCACCAGCGCAGCGGTCATGTGAGTATTCTTTTCTTTTTTTTTTTTTTTTTTTTTAAGTTTCCCATTTCCCCCCACCAACGAAGAGTAGAGCGATCAGGGTCGAGTGCTACCAGTGGATAGTCCGGTCCCACGGCAGGCCAGTCCAACCCTGCTCATGGCCATTCGCAGAGACCAGCATCTCGTCTAGGAGTAAGTTATAAAGTGAAGAAATCATGCCTCTTTGTAGTGGGGAGGAGAGACATAGGGTCTCAAATCGAGAGATCAGAGGAGGTGGGTCACCCAACAGGAGAGAGTGGAGGAAATGCCTGATCTGTAGGTATTGATACACTTGATACAGGGGCAGGCATAGATCTAGGTATTTGGAGCGGAGGGTGTCGTAAGTCATGGGCTTCCCTTGATCCAAAAAGTCCCCCAGCGAATCGGATATCGGTAGTGGTCCATGCCAGAGAGAAAGATCGAAGCATGCCAGGGGGAAGACAAGGTTGTGCCACGAGCATAATGGACAGACGAGTTGGGGGGATGAAGAGATGGCTCTTGCAGGTCTTCCAGGTCTGAGCAGCAAATAGTAAGGTAGGAAATCCCTTAATCAGGGCAGCCCGATAGGTTTTAGGTAGACCCCAGATACTAGACAAGACAGAGAGGTAGGCGGCTTTTATATCAGACCATGAGTGGGAGGCAGGAAGAGCAAAGGAGGTTACCACAAACTAAGATGAGCCATCCAGTAGTAAGACTTGAGGTTGGGAAATCCCCTACCCCCACGTTTTGTGGGTTTCTTGAGCAGTGCAAGTCGGATCCTGGGAGATCTACCCCACCAGACAAATTTAGCTAAGTGCCACTGCATAGTAGTCAATTCAGAGAGAGGGATCTGGATGGAGAGTGTCTGGAATAGGTAAAGGAGCTGATGGAGAATAGACATTTTAACGGCGATGATCCTGCCCACCCATTAAATAATTAACTAGCGCAAGGAAAAGATATCGGATTTAAGTTTGAGAAACAGAGCTGGGTAGTTCTCCCAGTATAGGGACTCGTAGGTGGTGGTGATGTAGTAGATCCCAAGATACGTCAGCCTTTTCTTTTGCCACTGAAAGTTAAATTGGGAGGGTGATATTGTGGCAATCATGTGAAGGAAGGTTAAGAAGCAGAGCCTCAGATTTCGTAACATTAATTTTGTAGCTGGAAAGACATCCGTATTGTGACATGATATTGAATAAGTTGGGTAGAGAGGTTCTCGGTTGCTGGAGGGTCAAAAGCACATCATTGGCAAATAGAGAAAGGGTATGTTGCATGCCATTGCTAATCAAGATGGGGTCCGAAAGAGATACTTTGACAATAACCCTGGCAGAGGGAAGGGAATGTATGGCATCGATGCCAGACAGGAAATTTCTGTACAGGCCAAAGTGCTTCATCATATAAGTCATGAATTGCCAGGAGATCCTATCAAAGACCTATTCGGCGTCCAGAGCCAATATAATTTAGGGAGTTTTCCTAGTATTGAATATATGAATGAGGTCAATGGGTCTCCTCGTGTTATCTCTGGATTGTCTACCGGAGATGAAGACCACCTGGTTGTAGTGGACTAGGGAAGGAAGTACGGAATTTAGCCAGTTGGCGAGGATCTTGGCGTATAGCTTTACTCAGATATCTTTTTAATGTGCAGTTATCTGTAAGTGACTGATATATTTTAACAAAGTTTTCCTTTCTTCTCCACACACAAAAAAATGACACAGCCGGCTATCAATGACGAAATCACTATTGGCGAGAGTCAACAGCCTTCAGTTATTTTCAGGAGCAAATCCAGTTAGAGTACACATTTTCACCTGGACAAACCATGTTGCAATGTGAGGGTTGCAAAACTGCATTGTGTAGTTGGTCCCGCAGATGTGTGCTTACGTGAGATGAAATTTCAACTCGCACATACACAATGGAACAGATTTGAATACAGCTGCTTTGCTACCTATAACTCACCAGTGAGGCTTCATAATTAAGTGCCAAAAGAAGGTTTGAATCGCAGACAAGAACTCAAGTCAGGCAGCAAGATATTTAAGACAGTGGTTCAAGTGGAAGCAGCACGGTGCTGGTGAGTTACAGTGATATCTGCATACTTATCCAGCTGCCTGAGCTATAATTTATAGTTGTGAAAATACTGGTAATAATCCGCTTTAAGATGTGTGCTCTAAACCATGATGTTCTCAGATTTTTTTTTTTTTTTTTAGGAATAATATAACTCTTATGATGTTTCTTATGCCACAGAATAGTCCTTCAACAAATCAATATCTGGAGAACAATGGGCATCTAAGGAACTATGATGGCAGAGATTAGAGAAAAGAATGGCCAATTCATTCTGTGTCAATTCATAAATGTCAAACATGAAACATTTTGTAATTACCTGCACAGACCCTTGGCAGCTACGGGAACAAACCATCCTCTCTAAAGCAAATCAATACTGTTGATTGATATAGAATGTTATAGTTATATTAACTAAGCACTATTTACAGATCACCAATGAATATTAGTAATAATAAACAGATAAAGTGGAATTTGTGTTCAGAATAATCTGCATTAGGTATTTTTATTGAGCGATAGAAAAAACAAATAAATATCAACTAACCATCTATAGACATTCGTGAAATGCATTATTTCTATATGTACTAATAGTATATTCACCAACTCTACACATGCACATTTACATTTCACATATACTTCACAATGCGTATCATACTACACATGGATTAGCTCTGCAATACTCTACTAAGGAGAGCTGCCAAAAGTAATGTGCTCACAAGTCACAGAAAAACAGCAGAGCAAGAAGACAGAACATTGCTGTTCTCTTCTAGTCACCACCACATAAAATACATGTGCATATAAAATACCTTATACACACTCTTATTGTTATAGACATTGACAAAGTAGGTCTTCAGTTACTCATTCCTATAAGACCCGATCACGTAAATTTATATTAAGACAGTGACACTACTAAAAAAACACTTCAGTCTCTATCAAGCAAAAATGGGACATTTTTTTTAGATTCACGCCCACTTAAAAATGCTAAGATTTCAACCATGGTATGACTTGTGCGAAAAATGATCATGGAAACCATAGAGCATCAAAGAAATGCTTAAAACATTTATAATGTCCATGTGCATTAAAGAACACACTACTCTCTGATTATGCAGTAGATGTACTACGATTTATGTAATGTAGTGCTTGCACACATTGTCCTCTAATATCATCATCATTTATTTATATAGCGCCAACATATTCCGTAGCGCTTTACAATTGGGGACAAACACAGTTAACTAATAAACAAACTGGGTAAAACAGACAAAGAGGTGAGAAGGCCCTGTTACAGTTATGTTACGGCAGTTATTTCTATGTCGCACTTATTTGTTATACTTTTTGATGTTTGTGAAAGGTGTCCGCAGTGTTGGGTGGATGTGAAGCCACAGACGCTTTTAACTTAACCAGGTTGCCGGTTTATTGAACTTGGTAACACACAGTTGATGCAGGTACTCACAGCTGTTATACAGTATAGCATGCAATAATAGTTGTATGCAGCATACAATTATACACTTGTACATATAAATGCAGGCTTGGTGGTATATACTCTCTGCACATCCGTGCGGGATAGGCTCTCCTATACTATTGATATACTGTGGGGAGCCTCCGGTCACTCTATAAAGGCTTTTGGAGTCTTATTATATAATAGTATGCAGCTACTTGCTTCCGCGCCTGTTCCCCTCGGTGTCTGACTGGAAGTGTCGACGTGAAAAGCTGAACTTCCCGTTTGTGCTATTCACGCACGCGTAGTAGCGCATTTCGGTCACGGGGCATTCTATCCCAAGTCCTCCTACACTAGACCACTGACCGGGTGCCAGCGCATTTCGGTCACGAGGCGTCCTGTCCCAAGTCCTCCTACACTAGACCACTGACTGGGTGCCAGCTGTCACAGAATTACATTTCCCAGCAAGCCTGGGGAGGAGATTTGACATTCAGAGTCACACAGAGATATTTGGGTATATCTTCTGAAGTTCACTTCCATGCACAGATAACCTCCAGAACCCTGTCTTCTCTATGCTGACATCATTGTCTTCCATGCTAAAAATATGTGCTTCCCAAACACTTATATTTATAATTTATTAAACTATAAAGCTCCCTTATAGCAGCTGGCTAATTTTAGCCCAGGAGGCAAGACTCGGCTCAGTAGCCTATTGGGAACATTGTAAAGAAATAAAATGCAGGTAGACCAGTGACCCATGTCAAGGTAGCCAACTATGGGACTGGTCCAGGTGGCAGGTGCCACCCTGCCCAGCCAGTCCCTGCTCCATTACCGCCTTTGGATGAATATTGCATACATCTGAATATGCATGCAGTGATCCCTGAATATGATTGTCTACTGAAGATTGCATAGCATGGGATACAAGACTTTTGTAAATAAGAATGCACATACACAGTATTGTGCACTCCACCTCAACGCCTCAAGAAAGACAGTAAGTTGCAGTAACTAAAGCAGGTGTGCAGGCGTTAGGAAAAAAAACTCAGACGTCAAAGAAGGGCATTTAGGGTCTAGAAGAGTCACAAAATTTGCCCCAAAAAACATGCTCCTTCTTTTTGCCCCTCTAAGGAAGCACATTCACGTGTGAAATGCATTAAGAATTGTGGGAAATCCCAGTAGAAAGCAAACATTTCCATCAACTGGCTGATAATTGAGGCTTGGAGCTCAGGACAGTAATTGTAGAGAACTGCACAAAGGTAAATTTAGAATGCTGTAGTTCCTAACCATGATGTATGTGTTATGTTATGTGTTATGAAACATTTTATCATCAAATAAATTACATCTACTGACTCTTTATGCTATTTTGAGATTATTTGCACACTAAGACCGATAGTTTGAAGCTGTTGAACAACTAAAGCCTCAGGGAGGCTGTGACATTGAAATACATTAAATATGCTATTATAGCTAGGATTTTACCAAGCAGTATGAAGTAAAAAATCATAAGCCAAAGATCCAAATGTGAGCTTCATGTATTTAGACATGATAGCATGGGTGTATCATTATTATTATTATTAATGATTATTTATAAGGCATCAGAGATTCCGTAGTGCTGGATACAGTAAGTAATAGACTTAAGTAGTACAGATAAGTGTGACTAATACTATGCGGATTAATATGGAATGTAGCAAAATAAATGACAGGTTGTACAAGGCTGTAGGACAGTAGACAGACATGAGACAATAGGAAGAGAGGACCCTGCCCGTGAGAGCTTACATTCTAGAGGATTCTGAACAACAATTCATGCATTTACACAGTCTTCTATAACTTTCTTGTTACTGGCCAGATTTGAGTTACACACCCTGTCCAGACTTCTCCTATACAGTTTTGACCTTGAAGTATTCTGCAGTACATCTGTTTTTTCTTGCAACTTGGTACAACCAGGTACAGGAATGTGCTCATCTATCTCTTTGTTAGACACCAGCTTGAGCAGATTATTCCTTTTGCATACTATTAACTTGTATTAACTCTTAAAGCATAAGCATATATACACATTTATTAATTTTAATTCAATCGAGTTCCATAACATTCATAGCAATGCAAAGGAAACCTTCCAGAGCATATGTCACCTAGAATGTTTCAGTGTAAATCACAATGCATATCTGCACCTTTATATTGTGCTTATTTCTTTACGTGACATGTATGTTTGATGAAATTAACAAATTTATTTCTTAAAAATAGAGTAACCTTATCAGTATGATTGTAATGTAACAGTGATGAGTGGTATTGCACGATCCACCAAAACTCACAATCACTTGGCAGAAAGTCGATGTCCACTCTTACTGTCCTCAAATACTAGAAAAATTAAGTTAGCCTTCTGATTACAACTGTATGTGTGACACATTTAAATAATCACAGTTTACACATGGTTGGGGTTTCAAGGTCTGTGTCCAGTATGAAGAAGGGAAGAAAATAAAAGCTGTGATATTCATAAAGCAAAATACTTACATGTTATTGACATAAAGTGTAAACTGGTAAATGTATTGAGGGGGTGCAGCAAGTATAAACTGAAACACATACCAATAACATGTGCATCATGCTAAGCAGTAACTAGTATTAGAGCAAAATTCTGGTGGCTGGGTAGTCATTTACAAGTACACCGTACACATACTACAATCAGAGTTTCTACATGTTGTAGATTTAGTGGAAGTCACTATAGGATATTCCAAATTTGAGCACAGCATTTAAAGGGCACTAAATCTAAAACCCAAGTCACCTTACATAAATAAGTAAATAATAATATCCACAGATATATATGTAAAGATTTCAATAGCTTGAAATATGTGTCATTAACATTTGCTGTGTAGCTGAGTGCAAACTATTGTTCTGTGTTATCCGCTGTATCAGGCTGATTGCAGAATCCCTCAATGGAATTAATTGATAAGAAATCTGCTGTAAGGAAAATATATCCCTCTAAAATCACAACTTTATATCTGATGGGCTCCTGATTCTGTTATATAGATTTTTTTTTCAAATGTAATTTGAAGTTTGATCATTAAGCTAATTTATATTTTAGGGTTAGTGTTCCTTTAAAGAACATTTAACATAAAGTAAAAAAAATCAAACAGTGAAATTTAGGCTGAGTACAAGCAGACCCAGCTTGGAAACGCATATATGACTGTCAGGAGCTGTATCATTTGCACCTGCTAACCGCTTCTGATTGGCCGATTGTGAATTCACCTAATCTAATAGGTGTTTATTTATTTTTTACTATATCTGTTGTATTATACAAGCCTAATAGCGAATATGTTTTCCACTATAAAAACAAATATCAACAAACATCTATTGTGCTTATGAGCTGGTTGTGTGAATGCTTATGTGGGTGTATATATACATAAGCATTTTGGTGCATGAGGAAAAGCTGGCACATATGCATAAAAAATGCCTATTGTAATATGGTCATAAATACTCTATTTTTACGGTGTGAATTATGCCCAATTTGCGACCAAATCAGCATCAGGCCCAAAGTGCATTTTATAGTCCAAGGAATAAAAACAAAAGATACAAATGCTTATATGTACAACTGCTGAAGCACACAAGTATAACAAGTACAAGTATAAAGGATGTACTTTAATGACTGGCTACCCAGCTAGTTTCGGTGCTAGTGGAACTAGGCCCAATTATATTTATGGAATTTTAAAGGGCGTTTTAGGAAAAAGTTACAAGTTTGAATGGTAAGGCTTAGATGAATGGAGTGCTGTAGTGGATTCAAGTATGGGCGAAACATGGGAGGTAAAACCAATAGTGGCAATAAGGGAGAATGATGGGAGTTGGCACATCTGAGTGGAAGATTGGGAATGTATGTAGCAGTTGCTTTTCATTTTAAATGTTCATTTTTTATTTTAAAAATTGCAGGTTTTTTGCTCATTACTGTGCTATATAGCCTAAACTAGGGGAGTGACTAATGTAGACTTTTTCTGTGCCCTCAGTTTAATTTTTCAGAATTTGTAACCTTACATTTTACTTGTTTACTGCATCCATTTTTGATCTATGGCACGCAGTGGCCTGTTTTCAACACCAATCTAGTCAGGTTAGAGACTCTTGGCTAGCATGGCTTACCTTTTGCTGCTCTGCTCTTGCAGCCAGCTAGGAAAAAAGTTTGCTTACAATGTCTTGCGCAAGCAGCATAGTAAATTATAGAGTGATGGCTGCCTCTCCTTTGTCTCCAATAGACAATATGTATTAGCTGAACACCGACTGGCTGTTGTGCATCCATGAAACTCTATAGCAGCCAACATTGCAAATTTGTAGGACTGTTTGCTGATTTTTTTCAACAGCCAACCAATGTTAAGTTACCCACATTTGGCTGCTGGGAATCCATAATGGAGAAGAAACTTACATATTTACCAATACAGCATACTGTCTGCCTCTCTGTGCCGCTCTCCTGCAGCTATTTTATAGTGCACCCAGCAATATGTGTTGTAGCCTCAATGAAATACAGAAAGTACTTATTGCTGCTGTGATACATCCTGGTGGCCACACATGAACCACTGTCTAAACAAATAGATTCGATTTAATATACAGAGTTTATTTTTAAATATAAATCACACCTGAGTTGCCTCTGAAGATTCTTCCCTTTTAGTCCTTTTGTGATATCCACGGTTACAGATATTTCCCAGCGTCATCTTACACTGGTAGACTATCAATGGTTCTGTAGTACTGTAAGAACAAATAATACAAAAAAAAAAAAACACAATTAGAAGGAAACTAAACTGAATTTACATTATACAAATTCATATACTACCACTGAAGTTTTTAAAATTCATCTACTTGTGAGAAGTATGATCAACTCCTCTTTACCTATTGTCTTATGTCTGTCTACTATCAGACAGGCAGCCATCACAGATACATTGGGGGGCATTTATGAAGGTGGTGTTTCCCATAGTAACATCAGATGTTTGATTTCATTTTCTAAACTGCATTAGAACAGCTAACATATGGATGCTATCATCATCAGTTATTTATATAGCGCCACTGATTCCGCAGCGCTGTACAGAGAACTCACTCACATCAGTCCCTGCCCCATTGGAGCTTACAGTCTAATTTCCCTAACATACACAGAGACAGAGAGAGAGAGACTAAGGTCAATTTTGATAGCAGCCAATTAACCTACTAGTATGTTTTTGGAGTGTGGGAAGAAACCGGAGCACCCGGAGGAAACCCACGCAAACAGAGGGAGAACATACAAACTCCACACAGATAAGGCCATGGTCGGGAATTGAACTCATGACCCCAGTGCTGTGAGACAGAAGTGTAACCACTAGGTCACTGTGCTGCCATGGGCAACACCATCTTTTTTCCTTTGTACCACTTTTTAGAAATACCCCCTTATTGTTGAAACAATAAGTACAGAAGCATCTAGAGCATTTTGATAGGAGTGGTAGATAGCAGTATATGTGATGAAATCATTAGAAGTACAAGATTTACACCAGTGAGTACAGAAGCCAGTGCATGCAGAGGTCTGTCTCAAACATAAACTAACAGAAAAAAACCCAAAAGGCAATGATTTAAAGACCTCCTTATTATCAATTACATGATATTTAATGAAAAATGTCTGAGTAGTCCTTTAAGGAAGTTTTACAAAGCAACTATTTTAGGATTCCAAATATTACATGTCTTGGACACATATCAAAAAGATGCATTAGTTCACCAAGTTGAGTAGTCTTTTTCCTTAAGTATTATGGTTATATTCGTAGAAACACTATTCATCTTGCTGCTTTTGGAGTTTACATGATAGGTCTTAAGGGTCGGCTCAGATGCAAAAAACACAGTAACTTTTGTGGGAGCACTTAATCTAAACCATGCAGCACATTAATGAGAAACATCCATTTATCATTCTCCGCTCCATCAAAACTCACACAAGTTATTTACAATAATGAGACCATCTATTTTATTTTAGAATGTAAACTGAGAATAATGCAAAAATGATATTCGTAAGAGTTTAGTAATGAAATATTAATGACAATGAAATCAATCACATTTTCAGCACATAAATGATTATAAAAATGAAATTAAGTAAATGTAATTTCATATTTAGTGGTTATCACTGAAATGTGACTAAGCCTTAAAGCAACAAACAAAGCAGTTGAGACTGGCTGCCACTTTATGACCTGGCAGAACCTTTGCAATGGGGATAGCACATGCCTTCCATTGGTGGGTATTATATGATGGGCACTGCTGTACATACCCAATATTAATGTGACCCAATGCACACAGAGCTGTGCTTGAGCAGCAAACAAGTGGCAGATAGGATTAGGTCTTTATCCTAGCACATTTCCCTTAGGCTTTATAGTTTATTGACTGGTCCTGACTGTCAGGGAGGTGGAAAGAGTTCCTTCACATGGATAAATTATTTTAGTATAATGAAAATATATTTTTCTCTCTTTTAATGTCATACTTACCTTCTTTTAATACCGGTCCTCTGTTAGGTGTAAAAATATGTGGATGGACTCGATGATCGTATTGAGTGGGTGGGACAATGTGTATACAAAAATATAGAACCTGCATGTGATCTTTTCACAAAAAAAAACCAATTGTGTGAATATGTTAAGGTGGATGAATCATCAGCTATTTATATAGCGCCACTAATTCCGCAGCGCTATATAGCAAACTCACTCACATCATTCCCTGACTCATTGGAACTTACAGTCTAAATTCCCTAATATACATTCATACACAGACAGAGACTAACATCAATTTAATAGCAGCCAATTAACCTAGTAGTATGTTTTTGGAGTGTAGGAGGAAACCGGAGCACCCGGAGGAAACCCACACAAAAACAGGGAGAACATGCAATGCAAACTCCACACAGATAAGGCCATGGTCGGGAATCAAACTCATGAACCCAATGCTGTGAGACAGAATTGCTAACCATTGAGCCACATGCTGACCATGATGCGGGCATCTCTGCACTAGTAGCATTTGTGCCAGGTTTACGTCTGGCATATATCACATACACTTATACTCAATTCTTTAATCTTTTGTTGTAATAATGAAATACACATTCGCTATTAGGTTGGAACAATATTAAGAACTTGAATATAACAGGTATAACTCTTTATGTATAAATGTAAAACATATGGCTAAATTCAGTTTGGGGGAGATGTATGTGGGGGCAGACGTGTGTTTTCTGCACTAAGGGGTATATTTACTAAACTGTGGGTTTGAAAAAGTGGAGATGTTGCCTATAGCAACCAAATTCTAGCTATCATTTTTTTACTTTCTACAAAATGACAGCTAGAATCTGATTGGTTGCTATAGGCAACATACATCTCCACTTTTCCAAACCCGCAGTTTAGTAAATATACTAAATATGTTTTTCTCACAAAGTGTTTAGAAAATACAGTTAAACAAGACAGTTGAATAAACACTGAACAACAATTGAAGACATCTAGACATAATCTACGTCTGCTGCATCTTTACTCTGCTACTTCTGATTGCACAGGACATTACATCTAGGTAATTCTTTTAATTCCCGCATTTGTTGCTATTTTCCTTCTACATACCAATGTTTGCCAAATTATTTTTCTTGCTCTCCTATCATGGCATTATCTTTATAACTATGTTATCCTTCATTCTTCCTGCAACACACACCTCTGTCCACAATACCCCTTTATTACTTCACTCACCTCTAGTTAACACTCATGAACTGTTGTCCTATTTAAAATCAACAGTTATAACAGCCTCACCCTGTCGCCAGAAACTAAAAGGACACATATCTTACAATCATCTTTCCTATCTTTCTTCCTCCCTGCTTCTATTAGCTGGTGGTTATCACCTAATCCAGATCCTCCACACTTCTCCCACACACATATATCTGAACGCTACCAAAATCCAGCAAACCTCAAACACATCACCTGTCTCCCCTCTCTTCCAAAGTCCTTTAAATGTGCCCTTTGGAATGCACAATCTGTTCGCAACAAACTTACCTCCATAGACGACTTCTTACTCTCAAACAACCTCAACCTTCTGGCAACAACAGAAACAAGGCTTACACAATCAGACACTGTCTCATCGGTAGACACTTTCACATGGTGCCCTCCATTTCATCCACACCCCCAAACCTGGAGGCAGACAAGGAGGTGAGTTTAGACTACTTCTCTACCCACAGTACACATTCACAGTTCTACCAATTGTCCCATCACTCACGTTCACATCTTTTTAAATATATACTGTTAGGATTTTTAACCCATTCTCTATGCGTGTTGCAGTGATTAATTGCCCCCACTGGACCACACCAACAATATCTTGAACATTTCTCTGCATGGCTCCCTTACTTCTTATCTTCTGATATCCCAACCATCATCATGGGTGATTCCAGCATCCCTACTGCTAATCCACATTCCAATGCTGCTTCAAAACTGATCTCTCTAACCTCCTCACTTGACCTCTCCCAGCGAATTGAATACGCTACTCATAAGGATGGCTACTGTCTTGATCTTGTTTTCTCTAGACTACACTCAGTTTCTAATTTCGTAAACACTCCTTTCTCCCGCTCTGATCATTGCCATATTAGTTACATTCTCACTCACAGTTCTTTAACCTCCCTGCTGTCAAACTCTTCCAAGCCTCCACATACCTGCAGGAACATTAACTCTATTGATTTTCAACAGTTTCCACTTCTCTCCAACACCTCCAATATCTACATTCTACTCCCCTGATATGACAGTTCCTTATGTTCACCATACCCTAGCAAATGCCCTTGCTCAAGTGGCTCCAGTGACTCTTCATACCCCATGTAGACTTCATTGTCAACCGTGGCACACTAAAGTAACACAAAATCTACAAAAACTTTCTCGTAAAGCTCAACGTCACTGGTGTAAATCTTGTACCTCTAATGATTTCATCACATATACTGCTATCTACCACTCCTATCGAAATGCTCTAGACAACCATACTTCTCTCATCTATACTCAGGCTTCTAACCCCAAACGCCTTTTTAACACATTTAAATCTCTTCTCAATCCTCTCACCCCAAACTCTCCGACTACCATCAATGCCCAGGATCTTGCTTACTATTTCAAGAACAAGATTGATAAGATTAGACTAGAAATGGTATCATCTCCATTGACTAGCAATCAGCTCAATTCCTTCCCAGCATCCTCTGACACCCTCTCTTCATTTGATCCCACAAATAAAGAGGAAGTTTCTACTCTCTTCTTATCTTCCTACTCTACCTCCAGTCCTCTCGATCCCTGACCAAGATTGTCAAAGATTTTATCACAGCTAAACTAAAGGTCATTATGCTCTTCTAATGCTCCTGGATCTCTCTGCTGCTTCTGACCATTCTCTCCGCATACAAATGCTACAATCACTAGATCTTTAAGACCCTGTCCTATCCTGGTTTCATCCTACCTATCTAATCGCTCTTTCAGTGTTTATTTCTCTGGAACAACCTCTACTCCGCTTCCTTTATCAGTTGGAGTACCACAAAGCTCAGTCCTAGATACTCCGCTATTCACTATTTACACCATTTCTATAATAAGCTCCATTGGATTTTAGTATCATCACTATGCAGATGATACACAAATGTATACTCTCCTGATCTCCCACCATCTGTGTTGTCTCGCGTTTCTGACTGTCTTTCTGCCATTTCGTCTTGCATGTTCTCTCGTCAACTCAAACTCAATTTTTCAAAAACAGAATTAATAATATTCCCACCAATAGAAGCTTCCTAACATTTCTATTTCTGTTGACAACATGACCATAAATCCCACCCTGCAAGCTCACTGCCTTAGTGTAATCCTTGTAAATCCCTACAATCTATTTTGAGTGTAGCAGCTAGATTGCTTTTCCTTGCAAAATGTCCTTCCTCTGTCAATCTCTACAATGCTTGCCTGTTTTCAACAAATCCAATATAAAATTCTTTTACTAACATATAACACCATCAACAAAATTGGAGCAACATACAAACATCTTCTCACTTGTCTCAAAAATATATGCCAACTAGACACCTCTGTTCTTCACAAGATCTCTTCCACTCTCATCACATCCTCCCACTCTCGGTTACAGAACTTTTTTCAGGCTGCACCCACTTGGTGGTATTCACTCACTCGCAGCACAATACTTTCCTATAGTCTTCAAACCTTCACGCGTTCTCTGAAAACCCATCTCTTCAGGCAAGAGTATAATATTCCTCAACCACCCTCTTAATCTTCCTAGGTTAACCTATTACCACCCTCTAAACAGCTAACACAAGACAACAAACCTCTGACCAACATTGCTGTGTGACTGAACATACAGCCCACTGACTACTTTGTAACCTTTGCATTCTAGCTGGACAAATATTCAATATGATGTAGCACTTACCCATGTGTATCAAACCATTGTCCAATAGATTGTAAGCTTGTGAGCAGAGCCTTCTTACCTCTCTGTATGTATTACCCAGTATTGTTTTATTACTGTTTGCTCCCAATTGTAAAGTGCTAAGGAATCTGCTGGCGCTGTTAGGAACCCCTCCAGCCGGCACAACACAACCCGGAATCTACTCTGCCAGTCAGGTGTTCACTGGAGCCCCTGATGGTGGGGACAGACTGGGCCGCAGACTGACAGAGGGTCGTGAAGTGCGTACCAGCTGGGGAGAACCCAGGCAAGAGGAGTCAGGTCCACGCAGAGGTCAAGGGCCGGCAGCAGACAACGGTATCGATGAACAAGCTGAGGTCAGGGGTCACAGGCAAATAGCAGAACGGGTAAACAGGCCAAAGATCAGGGTCACAGGAAACACGAGCAAGGTCCAAATCAAAGCCAAGGGTCATACACGGGGAGTCAAATAGAGATATCAGGATACAGGACAGGAACTAGCAGGTCAGCAGACTGGAACACAGAAGCTATAACCGGCAATGAGGCAGCAGACCTCATTGCCTTAAATACCAGTGGCCACCAATCAGAGCCTAGCTCTGAATTAGACACAGCCCCCAGCATAATTAATAGGCTGCATTAATTAGCCCACAGGCTAGAACATATGGTGAGCGCTGCGCCCAGCTTCCTCTCATTGCCGGGACGCAGAGCCGAAGCGTCTTCTCGTTGCCCTGGCAACGGCCAGGTCAGGGCCGGAAGTGACGTCCCGGTCGCCATAGCGACGGCCGGGACGCAGGTGAGTGAGTCGCGGCGGCTGGGCACCGCCGCGGCTCGTAACAGTACCCCCCCCTTGAGGAGGGGTCGAGGGACCCCGACATCCAGGTTTTCTTGGGAACCTCCTGAAGAATTCCTTCAATTGTTTAGGGGCATGGATTTGTCTTCGCGGAACCCAAGATCGCTCTTCTAACCCGCGATTCCTCCACTGCACCAGGAAGTGCACCTGTCCTTGCACTTTTTTGGAATCTAAAATCCTTTGAACCACATATCTTAGTGGCTTCCTCGAACTTCCCCCAGGCACAGTTGAGGATTGGCTAGGATACAATACCGGCTTCAACAATGAACAATGAAATGTGTTCGGAATTTTTAGTGAGCTAGGAATCTTCAATCTAAAAGCTACCGGATTGATCTGTTTGGTAATCATGAACGGCCCAATAAATTTAGGCCCTAGTTTTTTACAAGGCTGTCTGAGCCTGAGATTTCTAGTTGATAGCCATACTTTCTGGCCCACTTTGAATGGGCAGGTGGTACGGTGGCGATCCGAAAATTTTTTGGCCGACAATGAGGATTTTTTCAAGGAGGACTGAACTTTCCCCCAAATTACTTTCAGATCAGCAGCTGTGGAATGAATCTCCGGAATACCAGCAGATTTGAGAGAGTACAGAGAATTAGACCTGGGATGGAAACCGAAGTTACAGTAGAACGGGGAAGTTTGAGTAGATGAGTGAGATGAGTTATTGTAGGCAAACTCTGCCCAAGGCAGCAAAGATGACCAGTTGTCATGGAATTCTGAGGAATAACATCGGAGGAACTGTACAAGTGCTTGGTTAACCCTTTCAGTTTGCCCGTTAGACTGAGGGTGGTATGCAGATGACAGACTGATCCGGATTCCGAGGAGGGTGCAGAAGGATTTCCAGAATTGTGCTATGAATTGTGAACCACGATCAGAAACAATATCGGAAGGAAGGCCATGGAGCCGGAAAACATGTTGTATGAAGAGAATGGCCAGATCTCTAGCTGTAGGAAGCCTGGTTAATGGGATGAAATGTGCCATTTTACTGAAACGGTCCACCACAACCCAAATAGTATTATGTCCTGCAGAAGGTGGCAAATCAACAATAAAATCCATGGACAAATGTGTCCAAGGTTTTGCAGGAATGGGCAATGGAAGCAATTGACCCACCGGGCGAGTCCTGGGGACTTTGTTCCTTGCACAAATTTCACACGAGAGGACATGACTCCTGACGTCAGCGGACAAGGATGGCCACCAGACCGTACGGGAAAGGATCTCCAGCGTCTTATAAACTCCAGGGTGTCCAGCAGACCTACTATTATGCGCCTCTGCAAGAACCGCCTTCCTTAGATGGACTGGAACAAAAAGACGTTGTTCCGGAGTAGTATCAGGGGCTAATTTCTGGAATCTCTGACGTGTGACACTCAGATCTTGGGTTAATCCAACATGGATTATGGAAGGAGGAATAATAGGCTCTGGGTTCGAAACTGGAACGTGGTGTGCCAAGAAACTTCTGGACAGAGCATCTGCCCGGACATTTTTGGAACCCGGTCGATAGGTGATCAGGAAATTGAACCTGGTAAAGAACAACGACCAACGGGCCTGTCTGGGATTTAGACGTTTGGCCGATTGTATATATTGCAAGTTCTTGTGGTCGGTAATGACAGAGATCTGATGTGGAGCACCCTCCAGCCAATGTCGCCACTCCTCGAAGGCCCATTTGATTGCCAACAGTTCCCTATTCCCGACATCATAGTTGGCTTCTGCTGAAGAGAACTGACGGGAGAAATAGGCACACGGGTGTAGACGATTAGTATGAGGGTCCTTCTGTGATAGTATAGCCCCAGCACCGACGTCAGAGGCGTCGACCTCAAAAACAAATGGTTTAGCTGGATCCGGGTGTCTAAGGACCTGAGCGGAGACAAAGGCTTTTTTCAGGCTTTCGAATGAGGCTACTGCTTGAGGCAACCAATTAGTTGGATCCATCCCTTTACGGGTTAGAGCGACAATGGGAGCCACGATGTCCGCAAAACCTGGAATGAACCTTCTATAATAATTGGAGAAGCCCAGAAACCTCTGCACCGCCTTAAGGTTGTTTGGTTGCACCCAATCTAGAATAGCCTGAACCTTAGTTGGATCCATGGAGAATCCCTCAGAAGAGATTATGTAACCTAAAAAGGATACTTTCTGCACCTCGAACTCACACTTTTCTAGTTTGGCGTAAAGGTGGTTCTCTCGCAGTCTTCGTAGAACTTGTTTAACGTGATTCTGATGTACAGACAGCGATCTGGAATAGATGAGGATATCATCTAAATAGACGACCACGAAACTACCAAGAAAGTCCCGAAGAACCTCATTGAATAAGTCCTGGAATACTGCAGGTGCATTGCTAAGACCGAACGGCATAACCATATTCATAATGGCCAGAGTGCGTATTGAATGCCGTCTTCCACTCGTCTCCCTCCTTGATACGGATGAGGTTATACGCTCCACGAAGATCGATTTTTGAGAAGACAGTAGCACCTCTCAGCTGATCAAATAATACGGAGATGAGCGGAAGGGGATAGGTATTCTTGATTGTAATAAGATTCAATCCCCGGTAATCAATACAGGGTCTTAGTCCTCCGTCCTTTTTGGATACAAAGAAGCATCCTGCTCCTACGGGAGATTTAGATGGCCTGATGAAGCCCTTCTCCAGATTTTCTTCAATGTATTCCTGCATGGACTTGGTCTCCGGACCAGAGAGAGAGTACAGGCGACCCTTAGGCAACTTGGAACCAGGAATAAGCTCGATGGCACAGTCAAAGTCACGGTGTGGTGGTAAGGTGTCAGCAGCTTTCTTGGAGAACACATCCCAGAACTCATGATATTGTGAGGGAAGCTGCTCCGGAATAGACTGAATCACCCGCAGGGGCAGTGACAAGCAGGACTGTGTACAGTAAGAGCTCCACTGGATAATTTCTCCTTTTACCCAGTCCATGACAGGGTTATGACGGGAAAGCCATGGGTGACCCAAGATCAAGGGAACTGATGAACAATCGATAAGAAGGAAGGTTATTGACTCTGAATGGAGAGCTCCGATTTTTAATTGTAGTGGCGAGGTCTCCCAGGAAATCTTGCCACCAGGCAACGGACCTCCATCTAAGCCACAGACAGTAATAGCGGACTTGAGTTTTACCATCGGAATTTTAGCAGTGCGGGCGAACCCGATGTCCAGGAAGTTGCCTGCAGCTCCACTATCAACGAAGGCAGACAGGTCCATTGAACGAGCACTAAACATGAGCTGTGCAGGGATCAATACGGCGTTTTTCGGGGAGACAATCTGCAGACCTAGGTGAACTTTCCCCTCGTTCCCTAGGCATGCTCTTTTCCCGGCTTATTCGGGCAGGAACAGGAGAAGTGGCCTTTTGTGCCGCAATAGAGACATAGGCCCTGTGATCTTCTCTTGTCTCTTTCCTCAGGGGAGAGACGATACGCCCCCAATTGCATGGGTTCCTCACCATCCGTGGGAACAGGAATGAAGCCGGATAGAGGTGATGATGTCTCCTTTTCGATTTTCCGCTCTTTAAATCTCCTGTCGATTTTAATGGAGAGGTGCATCAGATCCTCCAGAGAGGTAGGAGATGGGTACTGCACCAAAGAGTCTTTGACCTGTTCCGACAGGCCAAGACGGAACTGACTCCGCAAGGCAGGATCATTCCATCCACTATCAGGTGACCATCTACGGAATTCAGCGCAGTATTCCTCTGCCGAGCGCCGGCCTTGTTTCAAGGCCCGTAGATGAGTTTCAGCGGAGGCAGTACGGTCCGGGTCGTCATATAGTAGACCTAACGCCTCGAAGAAAGCGTCTACTGACTGCATGGCAGGACTGGTCTGCGGCAAGGAAAACGCCCAGGACTGGGGGTCACCCTGTAGAAGGGAAATGATAATCCCGACTCTTTGATGCTCTGACCCGGAGGAGCGGGGTCTCAATCGGAAATAGAGCTTGCAGCTCTCCCTGAAATTCCGAAACAGGGACCTATTTCCAGAGAAGCGATCCGGCAAGTTCATCTTAGGTTCACAGACGGAACTTGGAGCGGGTTGTGACACTTTTACGGCTTCTTCTTGAACAGACAGACGCTCAGCCAATCCCTGGATCATCTGATATAAGGACTCAACATGAGCTGCTAGGGCTTGTGCCGGAGACGGTGAGGCTCCACTTGCATCCATTCCAACCTCGTCTCCGTGAGTGGGCCGGTTATAATGTTAGGAACCCCTCCAGCCGGCACAACACAACCCGGAATCTACTCTGCCAGTCAGGTGTTCACTGGAGCCCCTGATGGTGGGGACAGACTGGGCCGCAGACTGACAGAGGGTCGTGAAGTGCGTACCAGCTGGGGAGAACCCAGGCAAGAGGAGTCAGGTCCACGCAGAGGTCAAGGGCCGGCAGCAGACAACGGTATCGATGAACAAGCTGAGGTCAGGGGTCACAGGCAAATAGCAGAACGGGTAAACAGGCCAAAGATCAGGGTCACAGGAAACACGAGCAAGGTCCAAATCAAAGCCAAGGGTCATACACGGGGAGTCAAATAGAGATATCAGGATACAGGACAGGAACTAGCAGGTCAGCAGACTGGAACACAGAAGCTATAACCGGCAATGAGGCAGCAGACCTCATTGCCTTAAATACCAGTGGCCACCAATCAGAGCCTAGCTCTGAATTAGACACAGCCCCCAGCATAATTAATAGGCTGCATTAATTAGCCCACAGGCTAGAACATATGGTGAGCGCTGCGCCCGGCTTCCTCTCATTGCCGGGACGCAGCGCCGAAGCGTCTTCTCGTTGCCCCGGCAACGGCCGGGTCAGGGCCGGAAGTGACGTCCCGGTCGCCATAGCGACGGCCGGGACGCAGGTGAGTGAGTCGCGGCGGCTGGGCACCGCCGCGGCTCGTAACAGGCGCTATATAAATAAAAGTTGATGATATAGCAAACGAGTGTATTTTTCTATGCTGCTCTATTCTTTTCCAAATGCAAAAAAAAGCATAAAAATCCAGGTCACATGAGTGTTTTCCTTTGCTTTTTTTAACATGAAAAAAATATATTTTCATTCATAATGACGCTTAGTTAAAGAGTTATCTATTATCAAAGGCCATAAAACATTTAAAGCATGAGTATTTCAAAGTGTCTACATTTATTCTATACATAATAATCTGAATCACTTCTTAAATGGATTCCACATTTTAGTTAACTTAACAAGGGATTATTTTACCAGTTTAAACCATCTACTCTGACCTGATTCCCCATTGCTGACAATGTACTGCCCCCTCATCCCCATTTTGGCCACAGCTTGGGACTACTCACACCTCCTGATTTAATACCAACAACACTCCTCCTACTACAGGCACAAATAGGCTCAACCCCAGGGGTAGAATTATAGTGTACAGCTATCTATCATGATTTAATGCAACATAATGGCATAGCAACACAGTGCATATTTATTGCATTCATCAGAATGAAATATACATCATATGTTGTTTGCATAAGTAGTTACTATTTAAACACCCAATATTGTTGAAGGAACTGATATTAAAAAATACATTTGGATCCATGGGAGAGGGGCACCTGCCTGATCTATTTGAAATGGTCCGACCAATAAACTTAGCAGAGTAGTGCAGTCTGGGCCATTGCAGCCGTCGGTGACTCAGTCTTAGCCCTGCGGACGGAACATCCAAGATAGATATGCTTTTAATTTTGACTCCTCCATATGGGGTGGAGGTCTTCTTAATTTAACCAAATATACAAGTTATAGTCTATTTGTACATGCATTTCTCAATAAAATGTATTGTCTTTAAAAAATGTGTTCAGAATGCTTATGTTCAAAAAAACGGTTTCATCCCACATGGTAGACCATATCAGTTATATACTGTATGGAAAATTGCTGACCGTAATTCCTAACAATCGCTCTGAGAAATGGGTGAGCTGACAATTGGGTCAAGGGTTCTCCAGAGTGTTTTTCCACAAAGGCTTGTAAAGCTCACATCAAAGTAGGGGATTGGGCTGTACGTGCCTGAGCGCAGAAATGAACAACACAGCAGAAGTGATTGGGATTTAAATGAGAAAACAAGTTTATAGTGTGTCAAGGGAATAAAAAGTCTGAGCAAAGACACAATATAAAATGATTACTGCAGCTGACAACACAAATCAACCTGCAGTCTTTTCAATGTCTTACAACTAACTATGTGACTAAGAGTGTTTCATTAATTAATCATACATAACAGTGCATTTACATGATCAACACCAATACATGATTTCCTGTTGTCAGTTTCTTTCACTGTATTCTTTCTAAATGTTATATCATCATTCCTCATTTTAATCTATATTGTTGTTAACAATTCAAATGTTTTTTTAGTAATACTGAACCCCCAAAAATATTACAGATTCATATGCCACCAATCCCTGAGACAGCATTGCCATCCGAACAGATTAGCTCTTTAATGAATGTGAAAGATACTTTTCATCATAGTAATTAATTCACCACATCTTACTGAAATAAAAAAATTATTAGGAAGAACAGGAACAGAGAATTGTGCACCGTATATAAGAGAGTGACAAGAAAACACAGAGTTAATTTGACCTAAACATGATCTGATTTGCATATTATTCCTAGTAGTAGATAAAGAGAATTAGATTACCCAACAAACATTACACTAGAAACATAGAATTTCCTGGCAGAACCTACATGAATATATGGTATGCTCTTTTCTGGGTAAATGTTTTTTGGAATTTCTAGCTATCCAAACACCCAAATACTCGTAAATCCTTTCTGCAATACCTTCTATTAAAGTAGTTTTTATTTCATTTTAATCATATAAAGAAACTCCAGATCCTTTTTTCATTCTCCATCTTTTAGAAAATCTCTATAACTGGGAATAACTATGCCCAAATCATAATTATCACTGCTCCAATGGCTAAAAAGATGCTATTCTATTTTATCCCTTGGCATGATTGAAATCAGTTCAGTTGTATTCTACATTGCAAGCATTTGTACACATAGCATTTAAAGCCATACTTTTCCTTAAACTGCCACTATTACCAATACACTTTTGGGCCATCTACCTTGACAAGTTTAAACAACCACAAATGACCTACTATTTCATGTCTGGATTAAACTTTGATCCAACAATCATAGTCTTTGTTGGGAAATGTATAATAACCTCTAGCTAAGCAACTATATTAACTTTTTTATTCTGTCCCAATCAATTATAAGCTTCACAGTCTCATCCTATTAAATACACAACATTTGAATGTCACCATCAGTTGGCTCTTTATCATAAAGTTTTGTTAATGTGACTCATCCCCTCATCAAAACCATAACCTTGATGATACCAAGGTAAAAAACACTGTTCTACAAAAAACAAAAACAAAAAACATTTGGGGATAAATGTATTAACCTCCGGATTCTTGAACTCCCGCAAGTTCGGCGTCTTCAGCGCTTAAATTTAAAGCAGCGCTGCCTTGTAAAGGGAAACTTCCCTTTACAAGGCAGCGCCGCTTTAAATTTAAGCGCTGACGATGCCGAACTCGCGGGAGTTCAAGAATCCGGAGGTTAATACATTCACCCCTTGGTCTTTATTAGGTTTTTATATGATGATCTGGGTGATCCAGAAGTCTATTGAGAGTGTGCTTTGAGAAAAGGTGAGATGAAAATGAAACCTTTTAGGAAAAAATCATTAAACAACAATTCAACAAGAGAATGTCAGAGTATTCATCTGTAAACTGTATTGTGTCAAAATGTTGGTCCATGTAGCATGACAATGATTGTTGCACAACCAGAAGCAAGACAGCTCAAAAACAGTGTTGAAGCATGCTTGTAATGACGAATGGACAAATGTACCTCAATCAAATGATAAACGAGTACAGTTAAGATGTATTTAAATTAATTCCTGCAAATGTAGGTGTCACCTGTTACAGAACCTAAAGGGTCAGATACTTTTTCTAACAAAGACAATAAAAGAATGAATCCAAAAAGCATGAAAAGTATATTTTTGTGTTATTTATGTAACAGTTTATATTTATCTATGCTTATGACACATTTTAGATCAACTTTTAACAATTATTTAACACTTCATGTTATGTCGGAAAGCATGTGTATGTTATGCATATGTATCTATATATATATATATTTATACACATATCCAGTGGTGGAAGTGGGCTAGTATATGCTGGTATGCCATACCACCACTTATCTTACCGCCTTCATTGTAATACTATAAAACTCCATTCACTTACATTTTCCATACCGCTACTTCTAAATTTCCATAAAGGAACTTAAATTTCCACTTCGACCACTATGCATATTTAGATATAAGCAAATATACATATACTATGTACAATTATGTTGTGACTGAATACTTAATTAACACATTTGACTTGTAAATCATCTAAAACAGGGATCATCCATAGGAATTTGTCACCTCAATCCAACTATTCTTTGTTATACATCTCATCTGAACAGTGAGATGCTCAGGATGGCACATTGACAATATATTACACATAACTTTTTAGCCAAGCTTACCCACAGATGTAAATATAAAGAACTTGCCAAATATATTTTGCTAGTGTTTTAGAGCACATGTGACTAAAACAATATCAATTAGCAGCCCATTACAATACAAAGTAGCTCATGAGTCTCTTTGCCAAGTAAATTAGTATTTTCTTCAATGGTTTCATATACAGAGGACAAACATTCATTATAAATGAGACAACAAATAGTTTTTACAGCAGCTACTATTTGGTAATAGGATGAATAAATAGATGGAATGTTATATTGGACTGAAGTTTTCTTAAAATAAAAAATATTATCAAGTAGTAATTAATTAAAGAACTGGGTGGTGCAACATTCTGTAGGTAGTCTATTATGTGCACAAGCTTTTTTTGCACTAGCTTTATAAAAATCCCCCCTGTAAACACCAAAAGCAATAGCAATGAGGGCGAAGAGGGCAAATAAAAATGGCAAAGTACTTTTAAAACAGCATGTATTACTGTAAATAATTTATACGTGTATATATAAGCTTCTCTTTTTTTTTTTTTTTTTTTACTACTAACTACACATAGTTTGTGAAGACTTTATGAAGCTGCATACTATGAGTTGACCAACATAAAACAATGTCAATAACTTAACTCTGTAATTGAGAAAGAAAAGAGCAATGCCAAAGGTGAACCGCAGAACCGCAGAGGTCCCAGTTATATGAGTGTGACCAAACACTGCTAAATAAAGAAATCCCTGTAGTACTACAGGTTATTTAAAGTGGAAAACTTAAGACAGTAATGGTGGAGTCATTGTATGGACTTCTATCTTTTCTGGAGAACAAGACGAAATCTATAAACATATGTTGTACTTCTATGTAGGACTCCCATGAAAATAAAATAATCGGAAGTAACCACTCGGTAGGGGCTCAGCACACTTAACTGTGTTCCCCTGCCGTCCTCCTTCCCTCAGGTGCTGTGCGCTGAATCTTGCTTATTGGATTCGGGACTGCGCATGCAAGTTTTTTAGTAATTTTGCCCTCCAGCCATTAGCTAATTAATTAAGCTATCCTGACTATTTAAGGCATCTGAACCCCTCCAATGGTGCCAGATATTCAGGTCCCTCTATCTAATCAGAAGTGTTTCCTTGTAGCTCCCTATATTCTGTGCCTGGTATCTAGCTTCAAGCCTCCAAGCCTACCTGGACCTCCATGCTACCTGTGCCTACAGACAATCGCTACCACCTGGTATTCAGCTTCAAGACTCCCAGCTTACCTGGACCTCCGTGCTACCTGTACCTCCGAACTATCTCTCCATTTGGTATGCAGCTCCAAGCCTCCCAGCTTACCTGGACCTCCATGCTATCTGTGTCTACAGACAATCGCTACCACCTGGTATCCAGCTTACCTGGACCTCCGTGCTACCTGTATCTCCGAACTATCGCTCCTTTTGGTATGCAGCTCCAAGCTTCCCAGCTTTACCTGGACATCTGAACAACCTCTGTCTGCAGATTATCGTCGCCACCAGCATACCTTTGCCACCTGTACCAGCTTGCTTCTAGATTACCTCGTTATCTCCAACTGGTCTCGCTTTGTACCCACTCTGCGAACCGCAACCTTTAGGGCAGAAGCAGCTATGCCCAAACCTCCTTGCGGGGGTACCAGGTGAACACTTTCACCTCGTTAGACTGCATATCTCTCAGTAGGGTAAGTAGCAAGCAAAGAAAGTAGATCACAAGGATCCAAGAGAAACCCTGAATTGTGACAATTCTATTGGGAACAGCTTCTTTGGTAGTCCTAAGAGTGGATTCTTAGAGTCCTAGAACAATGGCACACTGGCACCTGAGGTACTAGGACATAGGTTTACAGGTCAAAAAGTTTGACTACTGCTGTAGCCCAGTACAATATAGCTTGCTGTATTTGCATGATTTTATGGGGCATTTGTAGCTAAATGAGAAGAAGTTACTAACATTGTTGTGGAAATGTCATGCGTTTCAGTTTATTATGCATTTTTAGATGGAGCTATCCATAGCTTTGTCTACGTGCCTTCTTTCACATATCGCAAAGAAATAATATTAAAATCCTAAAACCATTGAAATGGCCTCAACTTTTCACAATTACAAAGGAAAGAAATGAAAGAAAACTGCAAAAGCTGGGACATAAGGGCCTAATACCATAGGTGCAGGGGGTGCAGCTGGTATGAGACCCACAGCTGAGGGGGGGGGGGAAGCCATCAATGTGAGGGCCCTTACAATATTTGTTATGGGGCCTCACAAATGTCTAGTTACACCTCCGCTGGGACAAAAATAATGTGACAAAGCATGCAAATATTTCATACTTTTAGCAAACTAGCCTAAAGTTTCACTTCAGCCATACAGGTATCTTTAAACTATTTTTGAAACAGTATTCTAGTTTCCGATTACCATTATGAAAAGCTCAAGGTTTTAGAGAATGATCCAGTTTGTTCCCTATTAAGCTTTGTTTTTATAACTTGTTTGAGATAAATAGTGAAGGACATGACCCAGTTCAGGCTGAAATAAAGCTGAAAACCATAGCAACTGTAGGGTATTACAGCAATGAAACAGATACACTGTTTATAGAATCAACCATAGTGAAAGCTGTATTCATTTGCTGGTGCATGATTAGGACAAGTGTAGGCTGCTAAATTTGATCAAGGTTATCAAATTGTTCGTAAAAAACCTAATTCTAACAACTTGACATCTCTCTACACATCGGTGCAACTGAAAACTACTTCACCAACTACAAACATTTATCAATTTAATATTTAAAAAAAAAATACTACTAAAACACAATAATATTAAACCATCACTAATTACAATAAAACAAATGTCACATGTGATAGCATCAGAAAAGTTTCTAAGTATCTTAAGAGGAAAAAATAATATGTATTTAACCATATTTTTCATATCTATTCAAAACCTAAATAAATTATCTTACAGCTAAATCCTTTTCCTCAAAGTACTCCTTGGCAGCCTTTATCATGGATTCATGGGTTAACTTCTGTTTTGTTTAGCTAGAGACAGGGCAAAAAAAAACCTCTCAGAGAGAGTATATAAGCCAGCAGCTCCCCTTTCTAAGTATGGAAGGATGCCCACCCTGCTGCTTTGCACAACTCTGTCACAGAAGCCTGAGCTTTCTTTGCCCAAGATGTAGCTACCGCTTGTGTTGAATAGGCTTTTCAGTACTTCAGGTACTGGTTGCCCATTCCTTGTTAGGAGATCCCAGGAATTATGAGGTAATGTTTAGTAGAATAACATAGTTTATTGCAGTACACCACATATAGTGATGAACTGAATTCAAGCACACTTTATTTGGCAGTAATCAAAAAGTAGACAGGTGATAATACAAGTTCTGAGGTAAGTGTTACAGTCAGGGCTGCCAAGAGGAATTCAGGGCCCCGGTACAACAAATTTGTGGGGCCCCCCCTTATAGTTGAGCATGCAAAAAAATTTTGCGCCGCCTCACGGCGGCGCAAATTTTTTCAAAGTTGTAGTTAGGCATTTGGGGGCGTGGCTAACATCAAAATCACTAGGCACTCAATTCGCCGGAGCGTCACATATGTCCAAGCACTCCTGACTTTCAGGACATCTACCACCACAGTGTAGTATACAAAGAATGCAGTGTGTACACAAACAGTTCAGTCTTGGCCTGCACCTAACATTGGGCACAACACTCACCAAAAATTGGTATTGTCCCTACTAGAATCACAACATTTCACACACTCTGCTGCTCTCTCCTACCTGTTCTTCTCACTTTCTCCACCTGTGGCTGCTGGTTTCTTTAGTTGTGGCTTGTCTGGATCCTGGAATGTTGAAGGACCTATTTGGAAAAAAAAATGGCTACACTTAGAAAATTACAGCCAGCCCCGGCGTTAAATCAATAGCACCCACAATTAATAATTAGGCATTCCTCCAGCCCCAACATTAAAATAATAGTATTCACATTTAATAAATAAACCTATTCCCTTCCTGCAAACAGCAATACCTATTTCCCGCAACCATCACTGCCATTAAATAACTCATAGTCACATTTAATAAATAGACCTCATTCTCCCCAAATTCATCCCCACATTCAATAGCCCCCAAACCACCCCATCTTAAATTAAGTCCCCACTATTAAATTGCCTCCCCATCACCCTACAAACAAAATAGCACCCATTAATTTGCCACCATCTACCTCACACTCACTACATTGCAACAAGCCCCCTGTGCACATTACTGTGCCCCTTCATCACTACACTGTGCCCCCTTATGTTCACACTGCGCCCTCCATGCTGCTTCCCCTCCTTTTTATTCACTCTGTACATTTCTCCCACTTTTTTTTCATTCTGTACATCTCTCCCCACTTTTTTTTCATTCTGTACATCTCTCCCTGCTTTTTTTTCATTCTGTACATCTCTCCCCACTTTTTTTTTCATTCTGTACATCTCTCCCCACTTTTTTTTTCATTCTGTACATCTCTCCCCACTTTTTTTTCATTCTGTACATCTCTCCCCACTTTTTTTTTCATTCTGTACATCTTTCCCCACTTTTTTTTTCATTCTGTACATCTTTCCCCACTTTTTTTTTCATTCTGTACATCTTTCCCCACTTTTTTTTTCATTCTGTACATCTTTCCCCACTTTTTTTTTCATTCTGTACATCTTTCCCCACTTTTTTTTTCATTCTGTACATCTCTCCCCCTTCTTTGTCACACTCTCCCTTTCTACTTTCCTTCCCTTGACTCTCTGTTCTTTACTTACTTGTTAGTTTCTTTCTTTTCTTCTGTGTTCTCTTCTTTCTTCTTGCTTGGTCCCCTCTGCGACGTTCCTCACTGACTGTCGGGCGTGACTTGATGACGTCACGCCCGACAGTCAGTGTGAAACGAGCAGAGAGGAGGGAGGGCGGCGCGATCAGGTGAATATGTAAATTTTTTTTTTTTTTAACTATCTAGCTCCCCCCACCAACGGACGGGTCGGACACCCCAAGCCCCCCCCCCTGGGAAAAAAAAAAAAAAAAAGAAGACAAAAATAAAAAAAAATTGCAATAAAGAAAAGTGTAAAAAATAAAATAAAATTCAGCGGTGGGGGCCCGGTCCGGGCCCCCTGGCATGGCCGGGCCCGGGTAAATAGTACCCGCTCCCCCCCCCTCTCGGCGGCCCTGGTTACAGTCAAAAGACAATGCAGGAATATAACAGTCTGTGATGCAATGCTGATGCAGATATCACAGTCTTTATGGCTATGCAGGATTGTAACAGTCTCTGAGGCAATATAGCAGTCTCTGAGCAATGCAGAATTATAACAGAGTATTTGTTGCATTGCTCTTGCAGATTTGTACAGTCTTTAAGTCAATGCAGGAATATTACACACACACACATATATATATATATATATATATATATATATATATATATATATATATATATATATATATATACACACACACATACAGGGTGATTCAACAGTCGCAGTACACCCTTTTATTTCAAAAACTCTACAGGAAATTGGGAAACCTGAATACTCCAGTAAGGTATGGGTGACGTGGTCTATCTTTTACGGTATGTACCAAACATGGGCGCCATCTTGAAATCGACCAATCGGCCCAATTCCTGTAGAGTTTTTGAAATAAAAGGGTGTACTGCGACTTCTGAATCACCCTGTGTATATATTTATACATAAATATGATAAATATATGTATATATATTTATGTTGTAGTAAGAAAACAGGTAGCACTACTTGATTGATGTGGAATGTAGATACTACTTTTGGTAGAAAAGCAGGATTGTCTCTTCAAACAACTCTATCTGCATACATGTTCAGGAAGGGTTCCTTGCACCCCTTGGATTGAGTTGGACACCTCTGTGCTAGAGCACCTATTCACTCTGTTCCTGGGACTTTGTGCCGACAAAGAAATCTGGGTACTTTGGAATTGTGGTTTGTGACAAATTTTAAAGTTTGGTCCAATGAGAAATTTTTGTGATCCCACTTCCTCAAGCGCTGCAGTTGGAGATCCGTCATGTGCCAATTTCCTAACTGAACAATTCCTTTTGGTAAAGAAAACATTCCCAACGTTCTCAGTCCTTTCCTTATCATTGTCTGATAATGAAGCTGCACTTGCTTTGCCAGATATAGAATTTTAGCACATCTGGCAAAGCAATGATATTCTTGTTTCATATGGTGTTTATTTAAACTCCCAGAGGTGTTAACTCTTGTGTTGGTATGAGAGAACTCATTCTCTTGCCCATCACCCATCCATGTAGTTGTAAAAAAAAAAAAAAAAAAAAAAAAATTATAACCAGGGCTGCTCTGAGGCTGACTATCCTTTCTGACTCGCATACGAAAAGAGTGTTGTCCAGATATTGTCACGAGCTACAGCTTGCTCCAGACGTATCAGCTGCATCACAGCTTTCATGGCAACAGCTGGGATGTCACTTCCGGTTAGTCCATCCTTGCCATAACCAGGGCAACGGCAAGGACGCTTCCTCAATCAGAGCTGCATTCCGGCATCTGTGGCAGCCAGGCGCATGCGCAATTAACAAACTAATTAGGAATTTTCTGTATGGCCAATTATCCTTGTTAGGAGCCTGACTTCTGATTGACCAGTTATCCAATAGACAGGCAGCAGGGAGGCTAATCTCTCCTTGAAGGTTATAGCGTCCTTGTGCTGCACATTTGCTGTCCAGACCTGTCCTGTGGATACTCTGTAATATTGATCCGATTCCTCTTGTGACCTTTGGCTTGTCTTTGACCCTGCCTCTCTATCGGATTACCCGTGTTAGCAACCTGCCCTGACCTCAGGCCTGTCTCCCGGTTACCCTGTTCGCTTCGCACCCTCAACCTTTGGACTGTCTCTGATATCTACCTCCTGCACTATGGTTACAGTTGATAAACTTTTACTACTCTAGAGTGAAGTCCTGGGGGCATCCGAATACCTACGAACATAATCAGGTCTACGGAAAAAGGTGACTGCTATAGGTAAAATCCGCTAACCTAACATTGTTCTAAAAGTTTATCAAAGTATCCATTAGTGTAAGGGATAAGCCCTCTCTGATTTAATATCTTATCATATATTCCAACAGTCATACAATATATCACCTCTATTTTATCAGGAAACCGCTCCTGCACCCCTTTATCTGTCACAAACCGCCCTCTGTGCACTTGTGACTTGGAAGAACACTGTAGGGGAAAACACAGGATTCCAGCCTATATTTCACAGTCACCTCTCTTTCAGGCTACAGATTTCGCTGGTCCCTTTCCCAACACAGACGCACTCTTCACACCTCTAAGTAACTTTCACCAGCTACGTATAAGGCCCATAACAAACCTATGACTTAATCACCCAATTGCGTACACTCTGTGCTCTGGTAGCTAAACAGTTAACCCTTCACACACTGGTTTCTAAAGAGTTAATCCAACCAAGAAATCTGTCTCTCTTAAACAGACATGAACTATTAAATTTTAAATATACAAAACATACAATGTTTACAGATAATAAAAAACAGATAAAGATTTGAAATGCAAATAAAAAATTGCAAGCAGTTATAAAAACAAATGGGATGAAAGTACAGAGCATCACTTATATATAATAATCTGTATGCCTGGGGGCTGGGCAGAAAAGATGAACAGTCCTTTAATTAGATTGATCCCCAAGAAGCTGACAATTTGTCCCTTCACAACACAGGTTTTTGAGCAAAATGAAATGGGAAATGGGCATTCACAGGGCAGTGTGGATGCTAATGTGGGGGGTGGAAATGTCCCCTGGGAGCCGAATATTTTTTTTCAAAATGATTCCTTAAGTTTTTACCTTTGGTAACTTTTCTCAGATATATCCCAGAGACATAACTTCCCCTTCAATAAACTGGTCATAACTTCTCGCACATTTAAATACTAAATATGATGAGATTACAACTATATCAGATCTCATCCCGAAATACATGTGACTATTGCTGTTCCCTGTGTAGTTGGTATCTATGTTTTAAAACGCTTTTGTGGTTTTTGCCCCTCAGTACGGAGTAGCAGAGGGATTTCACAAAATATGAAATATGAAGGCATTTCTTTGAAGTTACTATTTCTAAATACCTGCCTAGAGAGCCTTCAGGTTTTGCTTTCTGTATCCAAGATTCTCACCTAGCATATGGCTTTCCCTGATACACACTTAGTGGTTCTTTTGTGTTTACAAAACCTATTGAAAGGAAATCAATTAGGAAGTGGAATACATGATCAAAAACAATGGATGTCTGTGATCTGCATATCTTAAGTTAGTTTCCTCCCAGAGTGTCCTCTGAACCTAATTACCTCCCACTACTTGACCAAATGTTTCAAAAAAGGAAACCAACTTATCTGAGGGAAGAATCATGTTCACTTCTATTTATCAATGTAATATTTTATTTGGGCACGGACATTTAATATTCTTTTTCATCATATCATAGGTTATGCTCTCATCCTGACAATTAGCTTAAAAGATATAGCCATATCTTGACTAATTGTTTCCTTAACTCTACCAATTTGACTAATACCTTGGTAAAAGTTTGGGAATGTAAACTGAAAAATGGTACTCCATGGCGATTCCAGTAAAAAAGTTTAGCATGTATACACTTTTTGAGTCTTCTCAAATACAAAACCATGCAAAAAACCTCTGGAAGCTCTTCTGACAAAGAAAAGTCTGAAATAAAAAAAACCTGCCTTTTTGCTCTGGGGAGGCTTCAGAAATTACTTTGATATTCAATAACCATTGCAGACCTTCGTCTAATAATTCTACCTCTATCTTCCTTGATAGATGTTTCTGACCGGACAAACAAATTTCCATTGGGATAATGAATGAATTTTATTCTGTATTCCCTCTTTACAATGTTCAACGCCCACTGATCCTAGATGAAGTGGGTCCACTCTTATGAACAATGTATAAATTCTGCCCCTTATTGATGTTTTTAACTGCTCCTGTCAACAGTTGTTGCTGTGAACTTTAACCTGCTCTACCCTCCTTAGGTCTGAACAGTTGAAAGGTCTGTTTAAGTGGAGTATAGAAATTCTGTCTATAATACTGCTTTCCTGGCTTATAACTTCTTGCCTCCCTGAACTGCTGACAAGACGAAGATGGAAAATTTCTAGTTCTCTGATCTTGTGGAAATCTGTTTGATTTTCCACCAGATACCTTATTTGTCATAGTATCTAATTGTTCTCCAAAAAGAAGAGGGTAGCCACTGTAGCTCTTGCAGAAAAGACAATAGTATCCAAATATACTTCACAGAGGAACTCTACCTTTTTGTATAATTTCAACACTTTTTACAAAATTTTGTCTGTTCACTTTTCTCTGGATGTCTATATTTAGCTTTTCACACCATAACCTTAAGGCCCTGAGTACAGAGACCATAACCACTCTTGACTTTAATGTGGTTCTAGATGAAACATGAATCTTTTTCAGAGAACGATCTGTTATCCTGACCATAGGATCCCTTAAAGGACCACCATATCTTGGAATTAGGCTCCACTTTTAAACTTCCTCATCCTTGAATGAATACATCCACTGAAGTCTTTAGAAATTAGACTGACCACCAGTGTCCATTCCTTACAGACTCTTTCACCACTTGATGTACAGAATTTTTTTTCCCCACATTATCCAGATTAAACAGCCTAGGTGTCGCTTTAATTTCTCCTGATTAATCATTAGAAGAATTTTCCAGTATTTCTGGAAATACCACTTTGACTGAGAGTATCGATCTATACCTATTAGAGATTTGATGATTTTAATTCTTTCAGTGTATACAAATCTTCCTTAGTTATAAATGACCCGTTCATCCATGTAATGAACTATATAAATTGTTCAGAAGGCTGGATTGTGCCTTGGTTTTAAGAATTGCATATAGCACAAAACACCGCTTCAGACTCTGACAAACGTTTTATCACCAGCTGCACAAATCTGTTGTCTACATTCACCTCAAACAGTTTCTTTCATCACACAACCTATCGGACCTTCTTCAGTCTGACTTTCATTCCCAACATTCCACTGACTACGGTTGTCAATGAATAATCACTGCTAAATGTAAAGGCCATTACGCGTCTAATGCTCCTGGATCTCTCTGCTGCATATGACACTATTGACCACTCTATTCTCATACTAATGCTCCAATCTCTAGGTCTTCTAAAAGAGCAGTCAGAGAGGTAGGAGGCAAACCTGGATAGAGCTGCTTTGCAAAGAACAAGGGAGTGAAGGGTGGCGAAAAGAAGAGAATGATCAACGTCAAAATTAGCAGAGAGGTCGTGGAGTACATAAAGGAAGAAGTGACCTTTGGGCTTTGCCGAGAGTCTTTTTTCACTTTAGCGAAGGCAGTTTCAGTTGAGTAAATGGGACGGAAGCCAGACTGGAGAGGGTCAAGAAGAAAGTGGAAGGAGAGAAAGTCAGAGGATTGTAGACAAGTCGTTCGAGAATTTTAGAAGCAAAGGGAAGCAGAGATACAAGTGATTGTTGGAGAGAGAGGATGGGTCAAGGCAGGGTTTCTTGAGAATAGGGGAGATGAGAGCATCCTCGAAGGTTGAGGGGAAGATACCAGTGGAGAGAGGGGTTAAAGAGGTGAGCAAGGTGATGACAGGTATTGGGAGAGAGGAAATGGAGAAATCTGGAAGGGACAGGTACAAAAGGAAATGTTGTAGACAAAGAGGAGGAGAGAATAGTGAGTCTCTCAGACACAGTTACAGGAAGGGAGAGTCAAGGGTGGCAGAGTGAGTGATAGTGAAGACAGGTGGGGGAGGTGATCTGGTGAGAACAAATATCATTGTGGATTGTCGTCAATCTAGTCTTTAAATTAGGTGACAAAATCAAGAGCTGTGATGATTGAGGGTGAATAATTAATGGTAGCGAAGAGGCATCTGAGTTTACTGGACAGGAAAGAGATGACGAATATGAAATAGGTTTGTTTAGCAAGAGAGAGAGCAGAATAGTAGAAGAAATGGATGAATTTAAAGTGGATAAAGTCAGCAATGAAGCGAGATTTCCTCTATTGGTGTTCAGAGGAGCAGGAGCACTTTTGGAGGAGACGAGAAAGTAGAGAGTGCCAAGGTTGGGGATTGGATTGGCGGAGACGGAATGGGGTGGCTGGGACTGCAGTGTCAAGGGCAACAGAGAGTGAGAGTTGTAAAGAATTACATCAGCATTGGGGCATGATAGGGAAGAAATGGGAGTGAGGAAGGGTTTGAGGGAGGACGCAAAGATGATGGGGTCAAAGTTGTTGATGAGACACTGCGTGTGAGCGACTTTGGGTGGGAGGAGGGGCAAGAGGTAAAGAGAGGGTAAAGGAAAGTAGATTGTGGTCAGAGAGTGGGAAGACAGAATTGGTGAAGTTGGAAATGTCACAGAGATGGGGGAACACTAGGTCCAGTGAGTGACTATCACAATGGGTGGAGGAAGTTGTCCATCGGGAGAGGCCATAGGAAGAACTAGACTATCTGCTATTATTAGTAGCATTATCTTTAGGAAACTCTAAAGGCTTATGAAACCTTTATTAGTCATTTTATTCAATAATTTACTACATTTGAACATGCTTTAGGGGATATTACTTACTTAATCTCTAAAGTAATCCGCATATTGGTGGGCGTATACTTATCCACTGGAATGACATAGCTGTAATTCCCAGACCTAAAATGGAAAGACATAAGCAATTACTTTCAGTAATTGTGTATTAGTTGAAAATAAAGTAAGCCTCAGGCTAGAGATGACGTAACACCTCTGTCAGGTGTTACCACTAACCTCTAGTACTGATGACACATGCGTGTAATCACCACTCAACCTGCCACTAAAAGAACATGCTCAATGCACTCCTCAAGGCCTGAAGATCAATTGTGTCCAACAACGATACTCCTGCTCCAGGACTATACTAAGAAGTATAGTAGCTCTTCATGTATCTTCATCGCCTATGTCCATTCTTCCCAACAGCAGCACATCCATACCCACATTCCTGTGTGCAATATTTTTGATAGAGTTCTCATACCAGCTAAGTACTCTGTTGGTTTCACAGAGGGAACCAACTATAATTGGCTACGACCCAGGTTCTCACTGAGTGAAGTTCATATCCTCTTGCAGGGATCCCTGGTGAAGTCTGGTGGGGGTCTTAAGACTCCGCACTAGTGCATTTAGTTGTGCTAATCCTGCCTGCTAATTATTGTCATATGTGTGTGTACTCTGCTACACTTGCTGCCTATCTCTCTTCTAGAGGGTCACTGCAATATACTCTGTTGTACCCATTTGACTACTGCCTTAACAGTGCCAAAACCTCCATGTACCATATTGCACGGTATGCTGTCCAAACAGTCCCAACACATTTGTGTACCTCATTACACCAGTGGTAATCGGTTTTCCTATTACCACAATTGCGACATCGGGAATGCCTACAAAAAAAACCCTAAATCATCAAAAAACGAATTAAAAATAAACAGACTTAGCTTGAACACGATGCTGAAGATGACCGAACACAGCAGCATAGTGACAGTTAGGCATTCCGATTCAAGAACTCACTGGCATTGCAGCCTGAAATCATCGCCATGTGTGTGAATAAAAATTTAAAGCGGCAAGAGTTGGACGCAAAATGGGAGTACTTTACTCTTTTAAAAAGAACACAGAGAAATAGCGTATGCATCCGCCTCCACATCAGCAGCATATGCCCTGGTTTATGTTAAGCCGTCATCACCAGCGAGTATTTGCACCTGCTTTATAGCAGATGCAAAAATTACGCCTTATAAGAGGTGTATATGTGTGTTTCTGCAGGTCTGCATGCGCCACATTTGTGTAAACACATTTTTACTGAAATCAGTCAATGTTAGAATGCACCTTCCCTCCCCCCATCCCTACGTGAACAGGCAAAAGTGCTACAATCAAATGCATAGGGGCATTTGCGGACGCCCACTTTTTAAAGTGATTTCACGCAAGATATGCACACACACTGGCGTAGGACACAATCTGCACTGTGGACCTATACCTGCTTGTAATGTGCTGTATACACTCACAAAATGCTGCTGTTAAGCACTAGTCTGACACTTTGTGGGCTGTTCACACCCCCTCTACAGCCTAACCGCAGACTCTTCCTCAGCAAGCCGCTTAGAAGGCGATGACAACTGATAACAAAAAATGTGCTCCAACCCTAATCAAATGCACCCTACAGATAACTGATGGTATGGTAATAAGACTGTTACGGAAAAGGAGTTCTTCTTTATTCTGTTTGCCAACTAAAGCCCATTTGTGGTATGATGAATGAGCTCCACTACAAAAAGAATGAAGGACACTGTCCATAAATTGGCAGTGCTGCTCTAGTCTTGAAGTACATGCGTTTATATTTTTGCAGACGACATGTTCATATGATGCCTTACAATATATTGTTCTCGTAGGCAATAGTGCTCTCTACTGGCCAATGACAGTCTTAAATGCAACCCTAGCTGTGGTATACATAAATTTCCAATTTGAATTTCAGAGTCCTTAGAGCTCTTTCACACTTGCATGACAAATGAGGTTTTGACCTAACTCCGTGTTTTATAAATACACTAGAAGCATGTGTGAATGGGTTGGATTGCATATTTACAGCTATATGTACATGTTTTTAAATCTGTTATGGTAAGTGCTCAAATCCTACTTTTAAAAGTATAAGTCTTAAATAGCCCCAGCTTTAATTTCATTGCATTGACAGATGTAAATAGAGACTAATGTGACAATGCTACCTCTCTTAATAAACGTGCATGTATTGTAAGATGCATATTTAAAATGTATAAAATACATGTTTTTATACTTGTGTGAAAGAGCTCCCAGAATGAAATGTAGCAAAAGAATAAACTCCTTCTATAAAGCAGCATAATTTCTGTGCTCCTGCTTTGCGATGTAGTGTGATGTAGTGTGATGTAGTGACTCTTACCCACACTCCAGGCTTTTTCTGCAATACTGTCGGTCTATTACTTGCTGATTCTCCAAAATTTGTATAGAGCTGATCGATGTGTCAATCCCTGAAAGAGTAAGGGTATAATAAAAGAAAATATGAAGCAGTGATATATAACAGCTATAAATGCTAGTAAAAAACAGATGAATTACAAAGAAGTCTGGGGAAGCAAGTGAACCTAATATAAAATGTTTTGTTTTTTTCACTCAGGAATTTAATTGGTTCTGTTTGCATACAAGATCATAACAGTATAAGCCAATTCAGAGATTACAGTTAATAAAATAGAATTGAGTATTTAATAAGAATCTGATCAACAGGGGGGCGTGGCTTGACAGCCATACGTACCAGACAGATATTCTGTGAGCTCCCTACCACAGATATTAAAATCGCCTACCATCGGTGTTTTTTGGCCCATCCGACAGTTGGATTCTGCTGCCTTGATTGGAATTCTTTTCACCGTCTACTGGGCGCCTTCCATTTCTGTTGTGGCAGCTGAATTCCACCAGAAGCTGACTTGTGGCCTCCTCTGCAGTTGATCCAGGGACCGGAACACTCTACGCTGGGGCCCATAAGAGTGACCCACATGACACATCAACATCTGAAGTGTCCCCGACTGCCAGATCACCCAGGACTTCGTGGCACTGACCCTGGCTCCTACATAACTGAGCAAGAACGGCCGCACCCGCGTGACGTCTCCCCAAAGCGGTGAAGGCTCCCAGCGATACCTTTGTGAATTTTCAGTTGCCCCAGTGCCCTTGTGTGGTGCTCCTGGCCGTATGTTTGGATCTCCTGTTGTGTGGCTCTCCGGCACTGTCGAACCAGAGGTTTTCGGACATCCGCACGTCAGGTATCGGCCATCAGGTCTCAAAGCCACCACGATCTAATCAGGGACTCGCTCTACGAATTCCTTGAGCTTCTCAAACTGCTTTAAAGGGACATCATCCTGAACGGAACTCCTATCTAAATATTGTGACAATCATCAAGAAACTCGATCTGAAGCTTCATCGATTGGACTTCCATCTGCTGCCAGGTCAGTGTCTGGGGTCAGTCTATTGGTACAATTCCATCTGTCACTATTGACAAGTGAATATCCTGTAGGGGGTTACACTATTCCTTCTGAGTGCAGCTTTCCACTTCAACAGAAGCCTCCATTCTACCTGTGTCTAAAGTGCTGACTGCTAGATATGAGACTCTCTTGAGACAGCTGACACATCAACAGCCCACAGCCACTGTCTATATATCTTGTTGCTTTACCTCTATAACTTACCTATCCCAATATTGCCACCTTGTGAATATCCCTGTGCTTCCATTGTCGGCCCACCAAGCACTGTAAACCAGAGGCACTCATTTGTTTTTTTATCCGAGACTTCCTTTCCAAAAGTTGGTCTCAATTTGTTGCTCACTACACATATAAAAGGTCATGTGATCATCTCCACGTGGCCCAGTCTCGGGCGGACCCTTCACATATGAGCTCAACAAAGTTTGTACCCTTCCTCTCTTCCCTTCATCTCAACCTCATCTTCCTCTGCCTTCTCCATCTTCCCAAGAGATCTAATTCCTTTGTCAATCTCACTAGGTCTACCAAACCAAAGAAACCCCGGGGCTTCGGCCAACTTTTTTGGATCAAAATCCAAGCCCTCTCCTCCTCATACAGACCGCCAAGAGTTATCGGGCACCTCTTTTCCTTCAGATGTGGAACTGGACCGTCAGATTCAAGCAGTAATGACTAACCCTCCTCGAAGGAGTAAAAGTGACATTCCAACAGGAGCTCTCTAAAGCAGTCAATGACTTTAAAACCTAACTGAATTCTCTCGGCATTAGGACAAATGCCCTGGAATCAGAAACAGATTACCTCTGCCACTCTCAGATGTTGTTTGACGAAATTGAGTCTCTGAAGAAGAAACAAGAGGACTCCTAAAACCGGTTCCACCTCAACAATATTCGCATTAGAAATGTTTCTAAAAAGACATCTTGCCGGCGGACATTCAAGGTTTTCTTAAAGATCTCTTCCTTCACATGCTTCCGGATATTACCGATGAAGACTGCCTTATGGATCGGGCTCATCGGGCCCTGAGAGCCAAACACACTACTGATCTACCTCCTCGGGACATTATTGCTTGCATGCATTATTTACACACCAGGGACCACATTCTACAAGCAACTAGAGATCAGTATGTTCTCTCTTTTCGAGACCTGGACATCCAACTGTTCCAGGATCTTGCCCCAACAATGATCCAGAAGCGTCGAGACCTACAAGCTATTACATGGATCCTCCTCCAGCATAACATCCGCTATCACTGGAGCTTTCCTTTTCAGCTCCGAGTCTTTGCGGCCAATACCTCTCATCTGTTCAAACCCCTAAACCAATGACAAGATCTGAGTGGTCTCGTACCTCTCGCCAACGAGCCTGGGATGCCACCTCACCCTAACATGCAAAATTATTATGGTTGTAATTTGATACTTGTTCTTACTTTGTTTTGCTTTCACAGGTCGACCTCTTCAAGTAATTGGAGCCTTGAACTCTTGGACTTTTAGTTATTGATGACGGCTTCATTCCTCTTGTTTCCGTTGCATTTAGTTTGACATATAGTTTGATTTCTCATATTATTCTACTTTAAATGCTATTATACCATGTTGTCATAAATACTCTCCCCCCCCACCTTACCATCCCCCTTTTCCTAATTGTCTCTCTGGTTAATGTGATATGTTTAGTGTTCATATGTTGTTTCTCGTTTTCACACTGTTCTCTGATTTGTTATTATCGTTATTATATTTCTTTAAATAAATTTTTTGTGGGTCCTCCGGTCCTGGCACCTATCCTCCTCTTAGGACACTCCCCCACACACCCTTTGATATTATTCATTGTGTTATGCACAATGTTATAGCTTCTCCACTATGTCTTTGAACACTCAATGGGTTCCTTTCACTCAGGGTTGTTGCCCAATTGGTCTTACTGTTTCTCCTCTTCTCTTCTTTCTTCTCTGTGGCTTTTCTCCAACTACTGTCCTGTATTTATATTCTCTATTTCAGGGACAGACTAATTATTTTTATCTTCCTCCTCAGCCATTAGTCTTCCTGGTGAGATCCAACACCCCTTCTGTCCCATGCCTTTAAAAGTCTTTTTTTTATCAATATTCACGGCCTCAATACCCCACACAAGCGCACTACACTCTTGGGAGCCTGTAAGAGAGAACGAGCTGACTTTGTTTTTCTGTAGGAGCCCACTCTCTACTTCAGAGTAAGCAATTTTATCAGTCCTTCTTTGCCTCTGTGGACTGTGAAACAAGGCGTAGCTATCTTGATTCATAGCAAAGTCCCCTATCTGCACTCCAACACATATGCAGATCCGGAGGGTCGCTTCTTAACAGTCAAGGGCACCCTACACTCTACACCTGTCACCCTGGGTTCGATGTATGCCCTGAACCAGAAACAAAAACCCTTTTTCACCAGACTCTCAAAGCACATTGAGCGACTGACGTGGGGTCATGTGATAGTCGGCAGAGACTTCAATATAGTCCTCTACACTCTCCTGAACAAATCTTCTCCCCCCTCCTCCCAGCTGGCTACCCCTTCCTCTCCTGAATCCACTTCACTCACTACCTTGCTCACCCACCACTATCTGTATGACTCCTGGCGGCTATGTAACTCCAATACCAGAGATTATACACACTTCTCAGCCCCACATCAACTATACTTGCGCATAGATATGCTCCACGTTTCTCATTCTCTTACTCCTCATGTGACTCAAGCAGGCATAACTCTTTTGGACTGACAATTCAGGGGTTATTCTCCTCCTTGACCTACTCAAACAACCACTGCTTCGAGATAGACGGCATTTAGACGACTCCATCCTGCTTAATCAAACAACCCTCCTAGATATTAAAACCTCCATCTCTAACTATTTCTTGGAGAATGATGAATAAAAGTGTATAAGGTTTAATTGGGTGCTCCACTCAGGTCTGCAGCTTTGTATGTAAAAGTGAATAACCACTATTATTCAGAAAGAACCATTTGTAAAAATAAATTTCTTACATACAATAGCGCTTCCTTCTATGCTCAATGGAATGGTATATGGATCAATATATAATTTTTGGGGGTTTTTGTGTGAGAGGCATGTTGGTGTCAGTATCTGAGAGGGGGTACTGGCACTGAATTGCTGTTTGGAGGCTTCTGGAGTACCTCTTTGGGTTAACATGCACAGAGCAAAACTTTTTCTCCAAAGCTGCCTACCACCAAGCTGCTGCTGAGCATGGGCTCATTGTAGTGGCACCCGACACCAGCCCACGTTTGTGTCTGTTTGCTTTTCTTTATATGTGCTGATATGAATACTACGGACCTTTGAACACCAAGGGATGAAGAAAGATCTGAATAGAAGTTGATTTTGAGAGGCTTATTTTGGAAGGCTTTCTTGTAAGCAGACGCCCTAAGGGGATTATACAAAGAGGAATTACACTGGTGGACCCTTATTGTTGTCATTTAATATCACCAATTTGGATAAAGAGCTATTTACATAGTGATGGTGGACAAACTTTCATTTATAATCTTACAGGTTACACTATGTATTGTATTTTAATTTTTTGCATGTTACATGAGTCCCATTGAATATTTGTTTGTATTTACATGAAAAGGAGGGATTTTCCATGTCAAGGGATTCCATATACCATTCCATTGAGCAGAGAAGGAAGCGCTATTGTATGTAAGAAATTTATTTTTACAAATATTTCTTGGAGAACTCCACCCCTGACATAGTCCCAGGTGTCATATGGGAGGCCCATAAGGCCACTATTTGAGGGCAGTTAATTAGCCTGATTGAAAAAAGGCTGTAGTGGAGGTGTCATCATTAGAACGTAAAATTGCTGCTTTCCTCGCCCAACATCAGACCGAGCACAACTCTGCCTTACTTACACACCATGACTCATTAAGGGGACAACTCAATATCATCCTCTCCCATAGAACAGCTATTACCATGCAGAAACTTCAGCAGCGTTATTATGACAAAGCTGATAAGGCTGACTCAGTCCTCGCTAGAAAGCTTTGCATAAAACTGGCCAAAACCATATTGACAAAATTTGTCAGTCCCATACGAGTAATATTACCTAAGACCACTTGGCAATAATCCGTGACTTCCAGGACTCTACTACTCATCCCTCTACAATCTCCCAGCTCCCCCTCCTTGCAGGTATCGTTTGCTATCTACTCTGGAAGATTACCTTACTTCCACCACCTCTCTAAAATGACCCCATTGCAACGGTCTGCACTGAACTCGGACATTACATTGACTGAGGTCCTAGCGGCCATTAAATCCCTGAAGACTTTGTCTGCTACGGGCCCAGATGGCTTCTGGAAAAAAGTTTGCTGGGGTTCTTGGCCTGCATCTGACAAAGTTTTTAAATGAAGTACTGGAGGGGGGCATCCTTCGACTCATTCACTACCAGAGCTAACATTGTTGTTATCCCGAAGATGGGGAAGGACCACTCTCTTTGCGCTAGCTACAGGCCAATTTCGTTATTTAATGTGGACTTGAAACTTTATGCTAAAATTTTGGCCTTCAGACTGAAACTAATCCTCCTTTTTCTTGTTAATTCAGACCAGGTGGGCATCATTGCGGGGCATCAAGCCCCTGATAAAACTAGAAAGATCATTGACCCAATACATAGCATACATAGTGATAAACTTCCCTCCCTACTATTGCGCTCGATGCTGAAAAAGTATACGACCGTATCTCTTGGTCTTTTCATGGATGAAGCTTTTGATAGGATGGGGTTCTCTGGCATTTCAGCCCTATATTGCAACCCATCGGTTATGATCTCAGAAAAGGGAGCCAAGGTCAGACCGTTCGCTATCTGGAAAGGCACTTGCCAAGGATGCCCCCTCTCTCCATTAATATTTGCTCTTGTGATCAAACCTCTGGTGTCCAGAATCCATGCTAATCAGGAGATAGCTGGTATCCCAGTAGGACATTCTGTACACAAAATTGCACTTTTCGCATATGGTGTCCTTATGTCTATTGCCCACCCTACTGTTTCCCTACCCCCCCTCCTGGCCAAACTAGATCTATATGAACATTTTTCGGGTTATAAGGTTAACCCGGACAAAACTGAGATTCTAGACTTCTATATCACAGCACCAGAAAAGTCAATACTAGAGCGCTCTTTTCCATTCTATTTTATTACCAAACAATACCACCAACTTTTTCAAGCAAATTTTCCACGCATTCTTGCCTAAATAGAATAAGACCTTGCCACATGGTCACACCTATCTCCTGGATTGGCCGTATTAATGCTGTTAAGATGAATATCCTTCCTAGACTTCTTTACTTCTTCCAGACCCTACCTATACGTGTTCCCCCCTATGTCTAAGTTTCTACAGTTTCATGTCTCTCACTTTATCTGGTCAGGAAAACGTCCTCGGGTCCGCCTCAAGGTTCTTCGGAGGTCCACACGGGGAGGGGGCTGGGTATTCCTGACTTCCAACGCTATTACCTCTCCGTCCAGCTAGCTCAGTGTGTCGCAGGGTATAGTCCTGATGATACCAGAGTATGGACTCGTATTGAGGGTGAGAGTCTGGGAATGCTTTCACCCTTTTCGCTCCTTTGGCTCACAAGGGCTCGACGACCTAAACGCTCCCTTCTTCACCCAGTCATCGCTCATTCTTTGTCAATCTGGGACTCCTCCTCCCAAAAATTTCTCCTCACCCCACCCTAATGTTGCCATTATTTAACTCCCCTGACTTTTCTCCTAAAGTGTTCCAGCCATGGCTCTCACTGGGTGTCAGATATCTCAATGACCTTACATCTACCACAACATTCCCTCAATTTTCTGATATTCACACTCACCTCCACATCCCCTCAAAATATTTCTGTCAATATCTACAGATACGCCACTACTATAACAATTTTAAAGCACGACTCCACTCCTGCTCTCTCACCACCTTTGAGAACCTTTGTCTTTCCTCTACAAAAGGTCTAATCTCTACAATATATTACGAATTTGCCCCTTCCATTTCAGGCCTTGGGCAATCCCTTGTACTTGCTTGGGAAAGAGACCATGGTGAATCTTTGCTAGATGAAGAATGATCTGAAATATATAAACACGCAGCTTCCAGCTCGATTTGTGTCAAAATAAAAGAGAATGTTTACAAGGTATTGCATCGGTGGTACTATGAGTATCCTTTCCAGTCCAAGTCTATTATGAACATAATGCTTGCTGGCAGGGTGTGGCCAGGGCTAATGGAATGACTCACCCCTCACCAGGGCAAAAAGAAGGGTACTAGGAACTTTAGGCACCCCTCCCCCTCAGACTTTTCCTTTCGAATGCCCACCCCTCGGGGGGGGGGGGGGGAGATAAATACTAAAATATTGACATGAAGTCACTCAAAATGCAAACCTGAGTTCACCTATTGGTGCCTAGCCCTTCTACTGTCTGAGGTGGTAACTGAAATGATATTCTTTATATTCCTTATATAAACTACTGTAAACATTTGTATGTGAGTAGTATGCTCTCTAAAAGGAAAATATGGTGACTTTAAAGCATGAATAAATCTACCAACAATACAGAAATCACTCATTTGGACTTTTACAAGGGGAACATTAGCATTTTGTAGACTAAAAACCCTACATTGTGCTTCTGAACCACACCTACTCTTGGTATATCTATCTTATGATTGTTTCATTATCTCTGCATACAGTAAAAACAATTAAAACTTATTTCTGTTCAGGTTAATTCAGGAGGTTTTCAAAGATTAGAAAAATGGTACCCAGTTATTGAAAGCAAAGATATACTATATATTCAACTATATTTGCACCATGTACAAGACATGTTAGAGTGCTGCCGCTGATTAACTGCATTTGGGAAACAGTGCAAAATAATGAGCTGCTATTTCCGGTTAGATTGCAAAAATATAACTATTGCACATAAATTTACTTAATTATGATACTATTCATGTGGTTCTGAAAAAGAAAAAAGTTTCATGCAGTAGGTGTATTAGGATTCATACAAGTCATTGGAAAGCAAAGCAAAAAAGAGGAGTAACTTTGCAAATTTGGAAAACTATGGTGCATTGGAGGGTGAGGTAAATTTAAAATATAGGAACAGATATATAGTTGGTGTAAGGCATGTCCTAGATCAACTTTAAATTTCAGTTTAATAATAAAGCTATCAAGTATTTGTGTGCTACATGAAAAAGCTGCCAGTATTTTCATTACATTCAAAATAATAAATTAATTTGCACCACTTGCATCGTAACATGCTTTGTTCAGGGTCAAATTTACTCCTTTTTTTTCGCTTTGTCCTCCTTAGTGACTCAGGCCCTTTGAATTAAAAATTCACGTATGTGCGTCAGTAGATATCACAGAACAACTGTATGTAACTAAGATATACTATCTAAATGCCATTTATATACTGTGTGGATTAAAACTATCTTTATTTATGTAAATAATGTTATAAAAGAAAATATATTATATATTATAAAATACAGAAATTCAAGGTATTGAATAGCGGGGGCAGGGCTTAATGACGCAATTAAGCAGGGCTTAATGACGCAATTAAGCAGGGCTTAATGATGCAATTAAGCACCGCCCCCACTCTTCAATGCCATGAATTTCAGCATTTTACAGGGTCCAGGAGGTATGCCTACTTTTCCGGGAGTCTGGGAGGACTCCCCGAAATTCGGGAGCCTTCCGGACATTTCGGGAGAGTAGGCAAGTATGGTGGAACTATGAATGCTCTTTTTAAATAAGGGACTTAAGTCCAAGTTGCATTGGGACATGGATCAGGCCCACAGTGCACCTACAAAAGTCAGGGTTATAGGCAATATTTTTGATATGGACATAACGCTATTTATTGAAACATATATGAGTTAAGCGCAGTGTATATAGATGATTTTTAAAAGTGATGTATTAAAGCATGAATTTACTGGCAATTTAGACATATCTGTGCCTTTGTAAAGTGCATGATGTAGATTTAGTAAAACTGCTAAAAAAGAAAAGTAGAGGTGTTGCCCATAGCAACCTTTAAGTAAATCTACCCCCATGCTGTCCTTACAGCTATGGTAAGTGAAGTGACTAGCAGATTATGTAGTGGAATGCAGAGTTTGAGACTATGCTAAATCTGGATTACGATTCTTAACTCTGGGACTACATTATGGTTGATGAAAAGCTGGAACACATAATTCTTTTATTTCTCTCTATTTGGGATTCATGAACCTTGGTGGGAAGGAGATAATGGTTAGTTGATACTTTCTGCTCAGCAGTCAATAACGAGGAGGAACTAATACTTTTGCATTATACTGTGTATAGAAGTGAAATCTTTACTGTCCAACACAACATTTAGAAGCCGCTACTCACAGTCACTTGAAAAAGGTTTATCCAACCACCTTCTTTTAGGAGCAATTTTACCGAGATTTTCTGAAAAAAAAAAAAATATGTGTCATTAATGATTGTATTATGAAGCATTGCAACGTTTGCTATTAGAATGCCAATTAAAAAAACCAAATTACTGGATAGTTGTTCACACAATGATCTAGATGCAAGCCTTCCATCTAATTCCATTAGGGCTTAGTGCTTTTCTGATGATTTCTCTCTGTAAGAGGCTGTCAGGCATAACATAACTGATCAAGTGACTACTGATTTCCCTAGTGACTATGTGGTTTAACATAACAGATATGGAGAAAAATGCTATTTAACGCAATATCATAGTGGTTTACAAACCTTTGCACCCACAATAGGTCTTCACAAACACCTTATGCTGTTAAATGGCAACTGCCGCTATGTTTCACTCACTCTTTGGACTTCCTCTATATACTTCTCACAATCGGTTCTCACCTTTTCCAATTACCAGTTTACAGTCCTCTCATTCCCCTTTTTATCTACTTATTGTGGCTTTTGTTTTTTTCTCACCCCTCCTACTTTCTTATTTGTTCCCTGCCCTGTCCCATCCTATAAAGTAGATCATCACTGGTAAAAGTCTCATACTTCTGATGAGATCCTAAAATATAATGTTTTTTACCACTGCTACTAAAATGCTCTGGATAATGCTAAACAATTATATTTATAATCTCTCAGATGCTTTCAGTCTTCTAATCTCAAACCTCTTTTAATACAATTAAATATGTTTAATCCTCTTCCTTTAACTCCTCTGAACATAATCACTGACCAAGATGTTCCTATTGCAAGGACAACATTGACATAATCCCACAAGTGAAGTTTACATCTCTACCCTCTTCTCTTCCCACTCTCCCATATGTCTTCCCTTTCCAAGGCTGTATTCCCTAGGTCTTCAGAACACTCTCCTATCCTGGTTCTCATCCTCATATCAAACTGCTTCAGTGTTTATTTATCTGGATCCACTTCCTCTCTGCTTCCTCTGTTAGTTGGAGCACAAAAAGGGCCTTCAGCTCTATTCTATCAATACCACTAGTCTTGGAAAATAAGCTCCTTTTGGCTTCAATACCACATTTACGTGAATGATGCCCAAAGTTATCTATCCAGTCTGGATCATTTATCATCGTTGGTCCTTATTACTGATTGTATTACTGATATTTCATCTTGGATGCCCTCTCAAACTCAATTGTTCAAAATGGAGCTATTAATCTTCCACCAGTCAACAGAAGCTACTTATCGGACATCTCTATATTTGTTGACAACACAATAATAATCCTTCAAGCTTTCTGTCTAGATGTCTTCCTTAACTCAGAACTACTCTTTGTCCCACAAATCCAATCTGCCATGAAATACTGGTTCATGGATCTAAGAAACATTTTCCAAAAAATCTCACTCAAGACACTACAAAACCTTACTTCAAGACTATTGCAATTTCCTTTTTACTGGTCTTCTGCTAACCAGACTTTCACAACTACAATTATTTTTTTTAAAAATATCTCTTTATCTTCTAAAATTGGTAATACAAGTGGTTAAACAATATTCTAACAATAATATAAACAAAGTTAGAACATAAAAATGTGTACCATATATTAACATAAACCATTTGGTCTAGGTTTAATTGACAGAACCAAGACATTTTGGTGTCAGTTATAACCTAGGGAGATACCCATTTAGGAAAAAAACAGTCTTAGATTTTCAGTTTAAAATGTAAGGGTGGGAGAACACTTGGGGTGGCACGGAGAGGATTTAGAGGAGTATAGAAAAGAAATGGACAAGGGTATAGAATGGAGGAGGAAAAGGGGGGAAGGTGGGTACAAAAAGGGAGGGAAGAGGAATCTTCAGAGTAGTCTCTGGTTTCATCCAGTTCAGGTGGTGCCATTTAAGTAAGGGGAATTATTATAATTATACCAAGGGGTTCATTTTATATATGTATAATTAGCTCATATTGTAGTTGGCTTATAGATTTAATACGTTTATTTACTAGTTTTGGTGACCTATTCAATTAATTTAGCAATCATGTCCCAAAATGGAATTATTTTTGCCAATACCACCAAATGTGCTAAAAGGTTCCAGCTGATCTGGAGGAACATGATTTGCTGCCTGGATAGGACCATATAACTTCTAGTATAAACTTTATATGAGTTTTCTCTAGTAGCTACAATTATTTATTGTTTTGCTATTCTCTTTCTGATTTCCATCCAGTTCTCATTGTTGTGAGCTATACCCAAGTATGTTCATTGACATTGGAATTGTGTCATTTTGCATAGTTATGATTTTTTCAGATAGGAGTAGGTAAAAATCTTAATTTGGATGTATATGTAACAGCTCCTGGGAACCTGGATAAACTTTTAGAACAGGAGGCTCCTGACAGTATCCCCCCCCCTCCCCCCATCTCGAGGAGGGGTTAAAGAACACCTACATACAGTGTTATTTAAAAATTACTTGCAAAAGTAGTCTTTTCACATGTAGATTTTTTGCAAGAATCCAAGATGTCTTCTCAGGTCCATTGCCCTTCCAATGGACTAAGTAATGAATGTGGCCTTGCGCCCTTTTAGAATCCAAAATTCTTTCTACAATGAATTCTTGCTGCCCATTGATATCCACTGGAAGAGGATTAGCAGAGAGGCTTGAAAAGAGAGCAGTGAAAATTGTAGGGGATTTTTAATTATCTAGGAAGATACAACAGGAAACAATACGGTTCACTTTCTTAATTATCTTGAATGGACCAATGTATCTGGGTTTAAAGGTTTTAAAAGTTTGCCAAAGTTTGATATTTCAAGTTGATTACCAGACTCTATCACCTAGTTTAAAAGTGTGCATGTCTTATGGTGATTATATGAGAAAAAATTTGAGCATAAAGAGGAATGTAGTAAAGCAGAATCGACTTTCTTCCAAATAGACTTAAAACATAAAGCAGTGTTACATGCGTCAGTGAGCTTATTGGGTGTGAGATGAGATAATGAGTTAGCCCTAGGATTCTGACCAAAAACACAAAAGAATGGAGAGATGTTGAAAGAGGAATGGCAGGCATTGTTGTATGCAAATATAGCCCAAGGTAAATGCTCAACCCAAATTATTATGACATTTAGAAATATACCATCGTAGATACTGCTCCAGGGCTAAGCCCTCCCAGCCATTTGAAGCAGAGAGGGTAATCAGTTAGCTCCATCAGGAGCAACAACAACAGGGCAAAAATGGTAATGATACTGGAAAATAGTAAAAAAAAAAAAAAAAAAATGTCCCGCTAGGCAACCAGTCGGGATGAAAGATGCAGGGTATGTGGTCAATAGAAAAGAAAGCATCATGACACAGGCGTCCCAGTACAAAGAGGTATAGTGAGTCTTCGCACACTACAGATAGATTTAGTACAGCAGCTCTACTCATTGTGCGGCAAATGGGTAAGGCGCCCTGGCTGCCAGCAACAGCCGGGACAGAGAAGTTGCAGTGAGCTGTCGATAGTAGTGCATCAGCTCCTGACAGTATTGATAATTTATCGAACTGATTTTCTACAAAGGATCTAGGTGCAAAGTTATGAAGAATATTAATACAATTATTAAATCCTATTTTTATTCATGGCTGAGCAAACTTTACTGGAGGGGGAAATGGATGTCTCCAGATTTGTGTTAATGGTGACAGAAGTTCTCATTTGAATGTATTGATTAATCTATCTATGCCAAATAGGTGAAAATTTGATTGTGGGAAATATTAGGTCGAGGTTGGACTGTGTTTACTAGGAAGCCAAGGAAGTGATTGCAAGAAATCCTCCTTGAAAAAAACCCTCTTAATATCTACCATTTTTTTCATTATAGCAGGGACATGCCCTGTCATTATGTAATTGCATTACTTGATAATATCCGTGAAAGGTCAGTACACCCAGTTCTCAGGTTATTGTAGATATGGTGAATATTGAGCTTTTAATTCTAGGCTTTTTGTTATCCCATATAAACTTCTTGAAGCACTCTGCCAAAGATGTCATCTTCGCTCATTACTTGCTCCCATTCCTGTGTACAGGATGGATTTTTTTCGGGCTGCATCCACTCTGTGGGATTACCTCCCTCATAAATAAGACTTTAACTAAGCCTCCAAACCTTCAAGCGTTCCCTAAAAACTCACTTCTTTAGGTAAGCTTATCAAATTTTTAAACCACCTTCTTAACCCCTATACACTATTTTATTCAATTACCATTCCTTTACTGTTCATATAAAACTTATATTTATTGTTTTTTCTATAACCAAAAAACCTACAGACAACGCAAACAAATATTACTGTGTGACTGGTTTTATCGCCCCACTAAATTCTTTTTTACACATTACAATCTGACCGGACCAATGTGCAATCTGCGACACTTACCCTTCTGTATCAAACTCCTATTTTCCTATAGATTGCAAGATTGTGAGTAGGACCCGCTTGCATCTTTGTCTGCTTGTTAATACCCAGTCTTATTGTATCACTTTGTTTGTTCCCTAAGGAGTATACTGGTACTATATAAATAAATGTTAATAAATAATAAATCAAAAGCATCATTAAATTATTTCACTGTCTACACCTACTGGAAATGCTTTACAACTATCTACTCTGCCCTCCCTCCCACCATCAGTTTCCCTAGAGTTCCTGAATTTAGCTTATTTGTACCTACTATAAATAATACTAAGAACTATGTATAATTGCTTAGAAATATAGTGCATAAATTGTGTAATATAATAGAATGATTAATAAGTAGTGTAGCGTGTATTCATATGTACACATACTGTTTTCTGTTGTCCCCAGTCTCTCAGAACTGATATTTGTCAGCCTCGTCATTTGAATCGAACAGCAGTATTCTCGATCACAGGGAAAAATACCACAGAAACTTATTGCCAGTTGTCCAAGTGATGTAGTCGCTATGGTTGTAGTGGTCTTACTTACAGCTGTAGAATAAAACCAGTTTTATTAATATTGTAGACAAATATCTGCAGGGGCAGGCTGGTCTGGGGGGCGGGTGTGGGGGGGCATCTGTTCCCTGGGCTGGGCCCATAGTGGGCTACCTTGGGCTGGGTCACTGGGCCACCTGTATTTTTTCCTTTAAAATCTTCCTAATAGGTTACTAAGTTGAGTCTTGAACCCCAGGCTAAAATTTGCCAGCCCTCCCCTGTATATCTGTACAGCATAAGTATGAAAATTTTAATACCCAGCAATAGTGGCAGATGAGGTATGGTCATTCCCCATAGGGAGAATAGGAGGAGAGGTCTAGTTTAGAAGAGTGCTCCTGCTCTTTTGATAGAAGAGTGGGGGTTTTCTGGGTGTTAGGACCTGAAAAGGACTCCCACCCCCCCACCCCCTGCACCCTGATTAATTCCCCTGCACCCTGAGTAATTCCGCTCAGCAATATTTTACTAAATAACTGCTTTATCAGTTATACAAAAGTGATTAAACATAATGTTCCTAATGATATAAGAGTGAGAGTTCTAAACAGCTGTTGTCATGGTTCCCCAAATTAGCCTCTTTGTATTGTAACTATTTTGTAACTCAGATTAGAAGATATGATGTGAAAAAATATTCAAAATTACTGTATAATATGGAACATACCCATCATAGTTGTGGAAACTGAGGGTCTTATTGAGCTTGCAATACTGGTGTAATTAATCCTGTGGGAAAAAGAGCAATAGAAAGCCATGATTACAATACTAATAGGAATTTTCAGCATAAAATAAAGAAAACACTTTGGTAAAGTTGTTAAAAGACCTTTCTAGAAACTAAGGATTTCATTTCTTTCTCAAGCTTGAACAAAATATGTTTAGATGACAGATTCATTTGTAATGTAGTTTGTGTGGAAATATGGGGTGGTGTTTTGCTATTATCTGTAATGGACTGGAATAGTTTGGTGGGAATATTGGTCTCATTCACTCAGAGTTGTAGCTATGCTGGGAGAGTAAACTAACCATTGGTCAGATCTAGTTTAGAATAGATGGCAAGGTTGACAGGAATGGACATCTCAATTTACTGCACAAACACAACAAAATTGAGTTTATTATCTCATTGAAAAAAAAATGATATATGTAAAGGCAAAATACTTACTGTGGCAGTGGTTCCCGTTCAGTGGCTTCTTCTTGCACATACAGTATATACAACGTAGAAATGGTCATGGCACTAAAAGACAATTTATGGTCACTATTTGTTCTCATTGTTCAATAGCAAGTCAGACAAGATGAGAAATAAACAATGGACTGAAACATGGAGACCAATTAATATAGGACAGTTTGGCAGTTGCATTTCATTATGCTGATAGTCATGACAATAGGGGTGATTGTAAAATGTTTCTATACATCAAGTGAGTTATATAATTTGGTTGGGCAAATCTTGCCAGCATTTCATCTGTCATTATCATTACCACCTCACCATCTTGTACGCTAAAATGGGGTGTAAGTATACACAATTGTATACCTTTAATTATTTCTGCTGCAAATTCTACTATTTTTGAGTTGGATACATCTTGAGACGCGTCTGACTTAATATATGCACATAAATATTCTTTTTTTCTGTGTGTCATTACCTACTTACATTCGGAGAGTAAATGCATCCTCTTACAAATGAGCCCCAGTGTATTGTAACAACATACATGTATAATACCACTTTTTGAATCAAATGATTTCTAGTCAAATAAACAAATGACAAATGTTATGTATTTGTAAGAATAGTCCTTAATTTAGTACTAGTTAGCATATTTCTAGCATGTAATGGAAGGAACAAGTTATAACTGCTTTCATGACCAGCATAACATTCTTAAGCATTTGACCTGCTAAAGTAAAATACATAATTCAAAGAGTGATATTTACTTATTTAACATTTTTCATGCAATATTGCATTAATCTATAGCAGTAGTATTGGTGGATATAACATTGCAACCCGTCCAACATATACAGAGAGGTCAGGATTGTGTTGGATGGAAAGGGAAGATTCGTGAAATTGTCGCATTTCCCCCATATATCGGAGAACATGAATTCTTTGTTGTGTAATTTATGGGTATTATTCTCCATTATTATTACTTCCTGCACAGAATGCAGCCATTCCCTACAAGTGTTGAACTCCAGTGTATAGCGATTAATGTTTTAACAGGATTTGGCATATATTTGATATAAACTATATATACATTTCAGTAGAATGCTGCACTAAGGATGAAAGAGTGGAAGTATTGTATGATGGGGTTTTGATTGATTGCTAATCAGGAGATTTTCCATGCAGAGTTTGGAGGGGAGACCTATATTTTTCATTATGATTATTTACATTTCTTTCTTTCTTTATGTATTTTAATTATAAGGTACACGAATGTCCAAACTTACTAACATCACTTACAGTGCAGATGTATTACCCGTAGTGATGATAAAATAATTTTTTAAGGGTATGATTTTTGTGATACTGCTGCAAACACAAAATTAAGTGTTGGTTGAAACTATACGCTTGATAAATGTTTTGTATTTTTATATTTATATAAATTGTTTCCTTTGGTAGAGATCAGGGGTCAGCACCCAGGAGCGGCATTAAAAAAAAAATGGATCCCACTGCGGATCTGCTGTCTTCAATAGTCGCATACACTGGCTAATGTTGCGTAATATGATTCAGTGCACTTATGTGTGGTATAATGCTAATTGGAGGCATTTATGTGTGACATAATATTAATTGGGGCACTTGTGTGGCATAATATTAATTGGGGTGCTTATGTGTGGCATAATGTACATTGGAGGCATTACTGTGCCATAATATGAACAGGGGGCATTACTGTGGAAAAATATGACCTGGGGGCATTACTGTGACATAATATGAACTGGGGGCATTACTGTGACATAATATGAACTGGGGGCACTCCTGTGACATAATATGAACTGGGGGCACCACTGTGTTGCACAATAACAGTTTGGTGCACTACTGATGCATAATATGATTTGGGGGCACTACTGTGGCATAATATGAATTGAGAGTATATGGCATTACTGGAACATTTATTTATGTATATCATGAAATAAGAAAATGCGACAGGTGAAGGATTCTACAAAAGATTGTCGGTACTCTTAACTTTAGAGATGCATCAACTTCATTGCGGTTTATTACAGAGCAACGAAAAATTAAAGTTGTCTTCATTGGAAAAACTTATGTACAAGAGACCGTTGGGAATGGACTCTGTTTTGTGTTCTGCCGCACTGATTTTCAGATGGTAAGCAGTACACCCACTAGGAACTATCTTGGTATGGAGTGTAAATATACCTTCTTTCTTGTGTAAACCATCTGTATTACTCTCCATATATGTTGTCATAAGATCGGGTTAGGAGTACCATCTCCTGGGGTTAGACAGCTGCACTTCACACACTTCAGTCAGATAAATCACACCAGTCCAGTGTTTTGGTTCAACTAGCCTCATTCTCCAGGCATAAAAATAAACAAACAGAAACAAAAGTCCTGGCCTGTCCGGCTTCTAACTTAACAAACAGGAACATCCTCTCTCCTGTAAAGGACCTTGTGTCCCAAAATATAGAACTTAGCGGTCACCATTTACAGTTTCTCTCAGGAGGCATTCAACCTTCTCCCAGGTCTGAGAGAGAGTGAGAAAACAGCTTTTTATTGGGACCTTGCATGTGCAACTCCTGCTTACCTTCAACTTGCAAGCTGGTTGGAAAAATCGAAATGGGCCTTATAAACGGAGCCCACCCTTCTTTCTCCATTTATACCCAAGGACCCTTACTAGCTTTTACTAACACAGTCTCTGGGAAGTTTTTCCCAACCACAAACAATCTACCTGGGTCTTTAGCGCAAATAAGACAGAAAGCCTAGTACATATATACATCTGTGATTTACCAATTTCCGAGTGCTTCTGTCATAAGGTAGACACTGTGACAGAAGCACTGGGCAAGTGGTGAATGGCAGAGGTATACAGACATGGGCAAAAGTTTTGAGAATGAAACAAATATTATTTTTCACAAAGTCTGCTGCCTCAGTTTTTATGATGGCAATTTGCATATACTCCAAAACGTCATTAAGAGTGATCAGATGAATTGCAATTAATTTCAAAGTCCCTCTTTGACCATGAAAATGAACTTTATCCCAAAAACAACATTTCCACTGCATTACAGTCCTGCCACAAAAGGACCAGCTGACATCAGGTCAGTGATTCTCTCGTTAACAGAGGTGAGAGTGTTGACAACAACAAGGTTGGAGAGCACTCTGTCATGCTGATTGAATTAGAATAACAGACTGGAAGCTTTAAACGGAGGGTGGCGCTTGAAATCATTGTTCTTCCTCTGTTAACCATGGTTACCTGCAAGGAAACATGTGCAGTCATCATTGCTATGCACAAAAAGGGCTTCACAGGCAGATTCTTTGGGGCATCTGGAAAAACGCATGTCCAGAGAAGGAAAGGTGAGCGCTACCTTCAGTCCTGTGTCATGCCAACAGTAAAGCATCTTGAAACCACTTATGTGTGGGGTTGTTTCTCAGCCAAGGGAGTGGGCTCACTCACAATTTTGCCTAAAAACACAGCCATGAATAAAGAATGGTACCAAAACATCCTCCAAGAGCAACTTCTCCCAACCATCCAAGAACAGTTTTGTGTCAAACAATGCCCTTTACCAGCATGGTGGAGCACCTTGCCATAAGGCAAAAGTGATAACTAAGTGGCTCGGGGATCAAAATATTGAAATTTTGGGTCCATTGCCAGGAAACTCCACAGACCTTAAGCCGATTGAGAACTTGTGGTCAATCCTTTAGAGGCAGGTGGACAAACAAAACCCCACAAATTCTGACAAAATTCAAGCATTGATAAGGCAAGAAAAGGGCAGCCATCAGTCAGTATGTGGCCCAGAAGTTGATTGACAGCATGCCAGGGCAAATTCAAAAAGAAGGGTCAACACTGCAAATATTGACACTTTGCATAAACTTAATGTAACTGTCAATAGCAGCCTTTGACACTTATGAAATGCTTGTAATTTTACTTCAGTATACCATAGCAACATCTGACAATAAGGTCTAAAAACACTAAAGCAGCAAACCTTGTGAAAACCAATACTTCTATCATTATCAAAACTTTTGGCCATGACTATGTCCCAGGTTTTCTGCTTGCATGCTTTAAAACCCAAGAAAGATTGGGTAGCTCTTTCCCACACAAAAACAAAGAGTGTGTTTAGCTACAAAAAAAAAAAAACGGTATAAGGGTTCCTGGAGTATGAATGGAGAGAGAGAGGAAGGGCTCCATTCATAAGGCCCAGTCTCAGTAATCAGATCTTCCAGTCTGACAGCAGATTGATTAATGGTTTCACCTGTAAGGTGTGTTTAAAAGGATGTCAGTGTGATTTGTCTCACTCTATCACCTGGGGAGCAGGCCAGATGCCTATGAGACAGTGGAATTGGTGACCAGCAAGTGCTGTTGTTTTGTGTGTGTGTGTGTGTGTGTGTGTGTGTGGGACACAAGGTCCGTCACTTAAGAGAGGGTGTGTGTGTGCATTAGTAAGAAGCCAGACAGACTAGGAACTTTTGTTTATGTTTTTGTTTTGTTTTTTGAATATGGTGAATATAACTAGCTGCGGCTAGTTAAGCCAGAACAATTGACTGGTGTGATATTCTTGGCTGATCTGTCTGAAGTGCAGCCATCTACCCTAGAAGACAGTAACCTCAATACGATATTATGACAATACCCATTTGTCTGAACTTTAAAGTACATCATTTAACAGCAATTGTCACACACATAATGCATAGCTTCAGTATCAGCAAAACGTTTGATTGGTGATATATGGATGATTAACTCTATTTACGATACACAGAATACCTGTCACAGTTATACACAGGAATGTAGGATTCTAGCACTCTGCTTGTTTTGACTCGACCCACACATGGAGGCAGAGAATCTAACGTGGAATAGGTCTTCGCCAGAGACCTTCGCAAGGAGGTTTGGTCTTTGCTGCTAGCACAACGCAGATTGCAGTTCTCTGGGTGGGTAATAGGTGAAATTGGAAAGTGCAACTGATGTTCACAGAAAAAGAAGATAACAGGACAACAGAGAGGTATTGAATGCTAGACACCAGGCGTAACAAAAAAATGCTGGCCACCGGATAACAGGATTAGCTGAGAAGCACAGGAAATATGGGCCAAATGATAAAACAGCAGCAGTCTATCTGGATATGAAGATTTGGCACCATCTTGCCAGAACAGGGGGTTCATATAGGCCGGAAGAGGGGGGAGGGGGGGTGGGGAACCACTATGCTGTGAAAAGGAAGGCTTTTAAAGACTGGAGTGTCCATGCACACGCCCGCAAACCAGAATAGCAAATGCCATCGGAAGATGGAGCATCGGAGCTACCAAGGGGGAGCCTGACAGAGATGGCCAGACTTGCGCACCAGACCCTGGTAAGAGAGGTGTAGATTCTGGCGTGTGACAATACCCAGTCAAAGCGGGACAATATTAGTGAGGTTTAGGGCCATCTTAGCAGCATTATAGGCCCCTGGGCAAAGCAGTGCACTGGGGCCTTACCTACACAACCACTCACAGAAATAAATATGTAAATTAGCGATAAAATTGAGCTTATATTTGTTTGTACCGCCAACAAAATAAGTGTTACTACTAGCAGGGGGAGGCAACTGACATAGACTGTTAAAAATATTAGGAAAACTTTATAGCTTTACGGCTTCAAAAAATTATGTTCTTTGATTTTGTCTTGCTTATGTACAATTAGTACATGTACGTTGTTTTCATCAAGGTCAAGTATTCGCAAAAGCAAGATCGCATGTGCAGATAGCAGCTAATATTGAGGTTATTAGTCCACCTAAATGTTTTAATATAGAGGGTTTAAAGCAGGCCTGTCCAACCTGCGGCCCTCCAGGTGTTGTGAAACTTCAAGCCCCAGCATGCTTTGCTAGTAGACAACCTGTTGATAGCTGGAAGGGCATGCTGGGACTTGTAGTTTCACAACATCTGGAGGGCCGCAGGTTGGACAGGCCTGGTTTAAAGGTTCTGAATAAATCCCCATTATAATATACTGAAAAGTTGGTAACCTTATGCCCGTGGGGCCCCTGGGCACCTGCCCAGCATGCCCAAGCATTAAGATGGTTCCGGTGAGGTTCCTTGTTACGATTGTGCAGTGTGCACTTTACTAAATGTATCCATAAGCTTTATATAGTGCAATTCTGAATATGCAATTGATGCCGAATATTGTTCTTTTGTAATTGTTTTTAACACATCTAAGATGCTACATATGAAATAAATTTGAAGTCTATTTGGATAAAACTGCTTGGGAATGTGAGTTATATGCTTTTTTTTACACACAGTGTAGGAGTCTGAGTAATTTTTGCACTTCCTTTTCTTTTTCATATATAGGATATTCCAAATACTGCTAAAACTTTAACAAGAGAGTTGAACGTGAGGTGTAGTAGCATCAGCCAGGGGTTAAGGAGAATGTCTTCTTCTTCAACCGGGGAGGATATATGTGTTGGTAAGACAAGCATATTCACAATTCCTCTAGGAAAAAAAACTCTTGGTGAAGATAATGTGGGAGTAACATAGTGCTAGCTACTGGCTAATATGTAGTTAGTTATTTAATCCAGACAAACTTAAGTAAGCAGTCTACCTGATCATTAAAAAACCAAGGGCATAACATCAAACATATATTAGCATCAGAAAAATAAAAGGGTCTCTCGATAACAAGCTCTCATTTGTATGGTCGTGCCTGGTGTGTATAGGTGGTTAGACATAGTCATTTTATGCCACGGAAGCTGGTGATGTTTTACTTCTAACAATGCCAGGTATGGTGTGTACCTGATGGAGTCCCTTCATCTTGTTTGTGACAGGTACTCCCCTAGACAGAAAGCTCTTGGTTACAATCTTCCTTTGTCATTTCTGGATTTGTCATTCTGAATCCTGTGAAGCTTAAATGGTATTTTGTGTTTCAATCTCTCAGTATTTCTGCAAAAAGTTTCAGGCCTCTGTTCAAGTGTGTTTCTGGATATAGCTAATATAGTTGTATTTTGGAGCCAAGGAACTGCAAGAATGGTGTTATTTTAGCAGCTTGCAGTATTTGTTCCTTTACATTGAACTTTCTAGATGGCTGAATTTTTTTCTTCCTTTACAGGGAACTCCTGAAGGCAGTATATGATATCTCTGTGTAGCACTTATGAGGCTCACTTGGGCCGTAGTACCATGTGGTCTCTCATATATTAAATACTGAGTATCTGGTTAGAACATTTTGTTATCATGTACCAGATATCCTCCATCTCCACCGATTGTGGCATACCTATAACTTTGATGTTGGGGCATCACCCCAAATTACATACAATGTGCTTGTAAAGGGTATGGATGGTTGACATTTGCATTCTAGCTTTAGTGGTTAGTAGCTTCATCTTGTTGGAGTCTTGTGCCTACATTTCTTACATTGTGTCAGCGCGATTCACCAATCAGAGTACAACTTCCTGGCAGAGCTGAACTTCATCTCCCCACAGACAGCATAGATATTGCAGTCTGCATTGCAAAGCAACCAGAGATTAGAGAGATCTGGGGACTGTACTGAAAAGCCACCACAGATTTTCGAGGTTTGCATTTAAAAGCGTCCAGTGATTTTATTAGGAAGCAATATAAGGCCAACTGAGAATGGGACCTTCATTGTCAAGGAAACAGAGATCGGTGATCTTCATTGCAAAGCCACCAGAAATTTTGGGGTATGCATTGTAAAGCCATCAGTGATTTTAGGTGTCTGTACTGTACCACCACCAGATATTTGGGGAGCCTACATTATATAGCAAACAAAGATTGGAGGTCTATATTGCAAAGTTAACAGACATCTGGGGGTCTGAATTGTAAAATAACCAGAAATCTTAGGGTATGAATTGCATAACTGCTATAGAACTAGAGGCATACATTTAAATATTTCAGAGATTGTAGTGGTCTGCATTGCAGCCACCAGTGATTTTAGAACATTGGGTTTTGGCATTCAGGACAGGATCAGCCTTGTGTAGTATGCAAAGGGTATTGTACATCTGCCACTAGAGAGCTTGCTGCCTTGTATATTAGTCAACAAAAATGACTCTGTATTGAATACTGGTCATACTGGGTTGCATGAAATTTGAAACCAACTACATTTTCATATACTTCACTGGCTGTATAAAATAACGCCTTTATTATACTACCCACACCAGGACCTGATTAAAGGTTCAATCTGTCCTAGGCTAATATGCAGTCTGAAAAACAAACTTGTCCCTAATTTAGTCTTCCTTCAACCCCCCCACCCCCCACATTCAAACATTTTAAAAACTTGGCACTGCTTGGCTTTTAAAAGGCTATGGCCATCTTTGTCACTCAATTCATTCATTCAAACTAATTTCATTTTATGCCTCTCCTTGTCACAATTTTGCATCTCCAAAAATCTTGTGCCCCCAAAAACCTTGCAGCCTAGTTTATTGGATAATCAGGCCCTGAACCACACCCATTTTAGACAAACCACATCCCCCAATTTTTCCATTGTACCAGCGCACTGGTACAACACACTTACCTGTGTGCACTCTCAAACCAAATGTCGCCAGTCCTCCCCTGTTAACAAGTGCCATATTATAGCCACATGCTAAACAAAATACCAGTTAATTATAATTTCCTAATGAAGCAGTATGCACTTGTTTATAATATTTTTCCTATTTTATAGTTACATACCAGAGCGCCATAACAGAGATCAAAGCTATTACTGTAGTCTGGAAAATCCTTTTGGGGCATTGCTGGTCCTTGGCTGGAATCTGGAAAAAGTATCAGACTGTAACAAAAAATGTGTTGTCTATAACATGGGACAATTCTTTATAGAAAGTGAAATAGCCAGACTATGTCTAACAGGTGGAGTACTAGGAGTTCTGGTGCAATGTAGGTTTGCTAATGCATACTTGCCCACTCATCTGTAATGTCCGTGAGACTCCCGAATTTCGGAGAATCCTCATGGACTTCCGTCAGAGTAGGCCACCCTCCCAGATCCTGCTTCACTTTAGTCTGAAGTGGACAGGGCCTTGATGACAGGCAAGATTCAGAGCCCCTTCACTTCTGCACAATGACACTAAACGCTTTCTTGTACAGCTGGGGGCAGACCAACATTATGCAAATTGCATTTTCATGCCTGCTATACTTCTCCCTTGGAATTCCCCTCTGAGATTTCCCCAAAAAAATAGACCAGTATGTGTAATACGATGGTTTTGCTGAAACACTACTAGTTAAAGATGTCTGCTCAAACTTGATTTTACTGAATGAAAAAATAGGAGTAGTCATGAAAAAAAGGGAAATGTCAAAAGTAATTGTTACATGTCAACGGAGATCTATAGCTCACATGTAAATGAATTATAAACAATTTTAAATGATTTTTTTTTTTTTTACCAGAAGGCAGAGAATAATGATAAATACATATTTATGAACTTAGACAGACAGTGGAAGAAACTGTGGTGTGCAAGCTTTTAGCAACCTATCTCCATCTGCACAAGCTGGAAGGAGGGTGTTACTATACTACACCATATGCTCGTTTGTACTTTGCATTGTTTGAGCTGCTGACCAATTAAAGGGGACCTATACTCCAACATCTCCAACATATAAGCTTTCATACATTTTCTCTTTGGTACACAGCCATTAGGTGCACCAAAGCTTTTAATTTAAGCATACAAACATTCTCCTCTATTGGTGCCCCCTCTCTTTGAATTGTATATTTACAGCAGGAGCGTCCAATGGAAGGCTGCCGCTTCTAATCCAAGAGGAAGGGACTATGTTATGAATATATTTTTGCTGGACATCTGCTGTGCCAATCTATCTTTGCATAATATTCTCGTTTGAAGTCCACTGGCACTTTACTCAAGGACTTTATTATACAGCACCTTACTGCTCAAGTTATTTGTAAAGAATCATTTACCACAGTTTAAATTGGTAAAATATTTTTAAAATATATAAGAATGTGCAAATAACCCTATTATCTGTTTTTTAATCAATGTTTAATGAAGGTGGAATTTCCTGTTTAAGTTGTTTGTCGCATTTTCATTCTATTCTGCCCCACAGTTACTACCCAGCTCTGCAGCCAGGGGCCCAGATCTGAAACCACCTCTCTCATCAGACCGCCAATGACTGTCAGTTCTCCTCAAATTCCTCCAGACTGTTTTTTTTTTTTAATTCCTCGTATTAGGATTATCATTTAGATGTTACCTGGCACTTGAAGTTTTGGCAGCTGGCAATAACAAGAGCTCACGCAGCAAAATATGTAAACAGCAGCCCTGGAAGCAGCAAGCTTTAAGAAAGACCATCTCTACTTCCCTTCCCTACTGCCATGATTAACAAATTATCATAAATCAGCAGTGGCAGCATTGGCTAATTTCAAAATATGGACATTTTCATAAGGTCTAAAGCTATGCACCTCCTACTGATTTGCTTTGGCAGATAAAATCGTTATTTAAGTGGCCTTTCCCTGTGTGACCCTTTGTTTGCTTGTGTTATGTGTACAACCTGTCAAAGCTGCCATGTAGGTGTTGCTGGACACCTAAAGGACTCATTGAGAGTGATATTCAGGGACTTACTCCTGCAATAAGTAACACAGTTTAATGTAATAAGAGTCATGTTAAGGTAATGGATGCTATTTATTTAGCATAGACGTATATAGTAGCAGCAGTATTTACAGAAAATTATAACAGTTTTTCTACCATTATATTGGTTTATAATTAACACTGTTGATTCCTAAATTATGTTGGCTGTGCTTCCTATTATCTTTTAGTTTACCTGAACATAAATATTTTATTACCAATGTATAATAACTACATTCATAAATTAGTCTTTCGTACAAGTTCAGTTAAATATGCCTTATAATACAGCAACTAATCAAGGTGTAAGTAAGTGGCTTCTCACACGTTCTCAGTGTCTTGAGCGAGTACAAGTTATAAAGCTTCCTGATGAAACCCAAGTACTAGATTACATTTGTATTAATTAATTTTCACACATGTTCTGTAGAGCATTAATGTATAATTTACCCGACAATTTTCTTTTTTTCTTCGACTAACCTTGTTTGCTTTTACTGGCACAGGTTTCTTTTGAATCGGTACAGAGCTAATTTTGCTGAGCCTGTAATAATGAAACCAAAAAACAATTTATACATACAGTCTATAATAATTAAATGGGAAGCATTGTATAAAATAACTGAAGGAATCCAAAAATGTCCTTAAAATGTCTTTTTTTATACAATTTTACAACATATTCTTAAAAAAAAGTCTTTAAATAAGACGTAGAAATATTATTATATACTTGTAGTCCTTTAAATTATTTTATGTGCTCTCTTATGAAAATAGTCACTTCTATAGATCACAAACATTATCATAATAAGTTATTGTTTAGAAATAGTGGTGCATTTCTAAAATTTAGATCAGAGTAATTCTTCTGAATAAAAGAAAATTATTTCAGAATATACTTTAGTCTTGTTAAATGTCTGTGGATAAACCTCCTTACCTCTCTGGTGCATAGAAAAAGGTGCAATTTGAACTTGTTACATTAAAACACCACCACACAGGGTATCACACTGGTGTTTGTAGTAATACAAACACCAGCACACCCATGGCTGCCAGGGCATGCTGGCACTTGGGGAATCACATCCCTGTCAACATTTTACATGTTACCATTTTAACTGTGTAGACCTTATGAACATGTACATATTATGATTATAACTTTAGAATTGTGTCAACATTTTGGCTGTTGACATTTCAACCATCATTTCAAGTAAATAATTCATGACTATTGGGCTAGCTGTAATTACACCTTCAATTAACAGATGTTTTCTAACCTTGAAGGAGTCCTTTCAGTAGCAGTTTGTTTTAAACTGCTGATCCGTTTTAGTTTGGCAAGCTTATCGTTCCACACTTCAAGCTCCTGAATCCTAACTTCAAGGTTATTTGTAAGTTTGCAAAGCTGCTTGACAGCTCCAACATTTTCCATAAAGATTTGGTCCTGAAAGAGAGAAGATGAATGGGACATATTACTTATTTTGTGCCATCTGTGTGCCAGGGAGTGATCCTGACCTAAGCATGGGAGAGATTAGCTTCAGACCTAGCTCTCACTGCTTTGCCCACTCATTGGTTCTCAGTTGGACCCATTTGAGTATAGTTATACTTCCCATTATGCCATGATTAACGCAGAAAAGGGTATCAGTGCCTTGCCTCCTGCAAACATGTATATTGTATATACAGGGGCGAACGGAGGATTGTCGGGGGGGGGGGGGGGGGGTTTCCCCCCGGACCCAAAAAAAAAAAACCCCCGCGAGAGCTGCTGAGCTCCGTTTCTTCAGCGCTGTCCTATACAGCAGCCGCGGCGCTGTCTAAGAAGCGTCCGCGGCGGTGCTGTATACACTACAGCACCGCCGCGGACGCTTCTTTGACAGCGCCGCGGCTGCTGTATAGGACAGTGCAGCTATAGCGGCCACTTAGCGCAGGGGGGGGGGTTTCTGGAGACTCAGAAACCCCCCCTGCGTGCGCCACTGATATATATGTTTTGGCAGATGCCTACTAGATTATAACAAATGTCAGCAGATGTGAGTAAGAAGGTTAATACATATGTTGCAATCTTAACCAGAATGTTGGCTTATTGAACACAGGATACAAGTTTGTATATGCAGTAAACGGTCTTGAGAAACAGGGTAGATGCACAAGGAGTACTATAATGCAGGTCTGTGCAGTACTGCGGCACTCATATGCATTAGGGATAAAGAATAGTGCTTGCGCAGTAGACACCATAGGCAGAGACCACAATGTGCATTAGTAGTAGGCACACAGACTGACCGGACGGAACCGCGCATACTGGAGACAGCTTGCAGTGCTTATCTCAACAAATATAAGGATAACCAGCCAGATTGGTCTCCCACAACATGAGCTACCTATTTGCGGCCTTTCTAAATTGGGTACCAAGTTTGTAATGGTGGGAGCTCCCCAAGTTCTAATCTTGTCCACTCATTATGAAAACCACAAAATATACACATTGCCAAACATGTCATGAATAGAACAGAATAGACTTGTTAACAGACCTGCTGATAAAGCATTGAACAATATCTATCCTTCATACTTCGAGAGTAAATATACATTCTACAACTAAATACAAGTTAAGGCATCGGGTCTATAATCTAGACTTCAGGCATTTTGGATACGGGGTGTTTTCTTTATTTGGAGCAGCATGTTTAAAATCTATTGAAACATTTAAATATTACTCCTGTCATTCTCCATAATGCCCCTGGTATTCCATCCCCATTAAATTGTGAAGGGGATCATCAGTGTACATGCCAATATTGCTGCACAGCATCAATGTTTTACTTTCTGGATAACGCACTCGTATAGGAAATCCCATACCATGATTGTACATTATGGTTTCTGCTCATAAAGCACAGGTCCAATTCTCTGGATCATTTTACATGTGTACAGGATCTAGCAAAAGCTTCACTCATCCACATCAATACAACAACAAAATGGTACTTAACTATTTAGGGCCTGATGCATTAAGGCACGCAAAATGAACATATTGTGCATTCTTTTAAAAAATTAACGTAAATATTAATGTCATCTGTTATATATCCATTATTAACAAAACTTTTTTAAAAAAATTACCATAAAATAAATTATGTTATTAATGTCTACTGTATATGAAATGCATTTTTACAGTTACTCCTGTTTGCAGACACATGTACTAGCATGTATATACGACTGTCAGAACTAGTAATCGGCACTTAGACCAGATCTGTACCTGGTGCAAGTAATACGACAGAAAAACATTGTGAAGATATGTGGTTTCCAAATCACTCAGACACAGTATTAGAGGAAAAACAGAAATATGATTTACTCTGCAGAACAAGATTAAATACAGCAAGGTCCCCTTAACAATAGCAGGTCCAACAAGTGAGGAAATCAGTTCAAATAAATCCAGTGAGATATGTCCCTCAGTAAATCTCTTGACCAAAGTCAGTCACTCTCTCTCTCTCAGTTCCCAGGCTAGCCTCTTTTATCACCTCATAATCCCTTCTTGGGAACTGTCTTCCCAGGGGAGTTGCAAAAGGTGTCGATTGGTGGGCTTCTCATACTATTCAGCCCTCTCCCCTACCTTCCCCTGGTGTCTTCCCTCAGGTGACCCCTGTTGGGTCCCGGCTCCTGGCTGTCTGTAGAGCTCACTAGTGGACAATAGGGAGCAAACAGAAATAACAATGGTAACTTAATTCACTCAACTTCTGAGTGTTCCTTGTGGAGGTGGAATTTAACCCCTGAAGTGCTTTTCTAAGGAGATGTTACAGTTCCATTACTGATACTTCCTGATAACAACAGGGCTAACAAGTGCAGTCCGGGTATGGATTAGAATAAGGGGTTGTAACACTGGTTCCATACACCATGCCTATTTCTTTACAAACATATACACTTGAAATGCCCAAAGCTTCAATCAGATGCCACTGCGTGTGCTTTAGCTTGACACGCCCTTACTGTATATTGACTACGTACATACACCCAGCTCCCTCTCTGTTCCACACCTGAAATGGTAGGCGTTCGAAAATGAATTGGATACACTTGTGTTCTCTGGCATATAATTAGCTTCTGAGCATGCACAGAGCAATTTGATGCTAATATAGCACATGTCTGCATTTGTGTTCCTTGATAAATAAGACCCTTAGAGTCTGTGACAGCCCATGGTTCCAGAGATGGGACCAGCAAATTAATTCAGTTTCTGGCAATGTAATTCATGTTCACTATGTTCAATTCAATGAAATTATGGAACTACACAAATCAAAAAATTATAACAATTTTCACTTCCGTAAACATGTATAAAATATTTCAATTATTGTAGTCATACAGCAGTTTAGGTATATCAAACAAGTTTCTATAAGTCAATTAAATATAATTCAAAAGGGGGAAGTAGTTGTGACCCGAATCAGAGCAGATGTATGCCCTTCACTACTTCACAGGATCTGGGTAAATCTGTGTCTTGTGGTGAACCACGACTTGGAGGAAGCCAGCTGGGACTCCTATTATATATTGACTACTTCTTTATCTGGCAAGTTTTACACAAATAATTAGCACCTTTACCCTCACCATTATTGTTACCACCCTGCAGTCTGTAGACATTACCTGATTATCAAAGATAGGTTGACTAGGCTGCAGCCTAGGGTACTAGGCTTTTAGACGCGGTGCAAAAATTTGTGATTGCAAAATTGTGACATTGAGTAGAATAAACTCATATTCATTTTAAAATTAGAGATTAGTAAATAAAAATAAAATATGAAAGACAAATGTAGTAAGGTTTTAACTTTGATGTATTCCATTGGTTAAGGTTGGAGACAAGGATTCAGTCTTGGTCAGGTGCTTGAGGATAAGCAAGTAGAAGAGACAAGAATGGCAACATGTGCAGGAGTGACAACCCCCCCTCAACCTTCACATATTCACCCTCAGTAGCAATCATTCATATCTCTGTAGCGGCTTGAAAATAGCATGTTAAAAACTGAGTAGTAATTAAAAGAAGCCACCCCTTACATTCTATTTTGTTGGTATTCTCATACCACAATTGTATGTGCTAATGCATTATTAAAGGTTTGTTGTCAGTTGTGGAGGATTCAGTGTAGGGCACTGCAGTATGTAGCTAAGCAGCAATAGAGGGATATTCTAGACATTTCTGGTGCATAATAAACCATTAGTCTTGACAGCTTACAGAAATCTATGTGTGCTCTCTACAACTTTTTATATCATCTCAGAAAAAGGCACCATTAAAGCTATAGAAACACTACAGGCTGCACTATTAGCTGAAAAACATAAACTGGGGTATGGCATAAACAAGTTTTTTCCTGATAAATGTGTTATATGTGAAGTAGTATGATGAGACATCATAAGATGGCAATAATTGATAACTATTTTTGTGTTGTTAAACTGAAATGCTAGTGTATACTGCATACAAATAGTTACTGGAGAATGCTATTGAATAAAAGTAAATATTGAACTACTTCTGTTAGATTGCATTTCTGTAAAGTTAAATGTATGTTTTCATTGTTAATGTGATGATATTATTGCTGAACAGTAATGGTTGATTTACCTGGACATACTGTTAAAGAGTGCAGAAAGGGAGTGCTGTAGGAAACCCAGAGATGTTTGGGAGTAAGAAATAGGGAACCTTGGAGAAGATGGCGAGGTCACTTGCTGAAAAACAGGCCCTTTGGAGGGTGCAGAGTTCTTGCTAAGAAACAGGCACTTAGGAAACGCAGAGTATGTCAGGAACAGTGCTGGAAAAAAATGAAGCCTGGAGCCAGTGAACTATCCTCAGGAGAAGAAAGAAAGTTGTTCTGGCAATGAGCTGGACTCAGGAAATGGTTTAAATAGGACACTCCCAGTGTCTATTGGCTGCATAGGTCATGTGAGCACAGCTGCCGAAAACCTGGTTGGACTGAAAAGATCACAGGGAAGAATCCAATATGACTACACACATGCAGCAGAACAGACAGGAACTGTTTGTTTATAAATGGTGATACTGTGCTAAGGAATGCCACAGGCAGCCAGGAGAAGCCCAGATGGGAGTGAGATGACACTAACGGATATGATAAGTGTAACTAAGACCCCAATGTGTGACCTGTATGCTATGAGCATATTAACCTAGGATGGCATTAACCCTTAATCAGGTGCTGCATTACGAACTCTGAGCATACTGCGCCACCTTAATTCTACACCCATATAAGCTACGTTTCAGAGCCACACAAACTAATCTATAGCCTCTAAATAGTACATTATCCAGCAAATGCAGGTTTTTTCTATGGATTATTTTTATAAAGGCATAAACATTGCCACTGGGTAACATCTAGAGCCCACAAATAATTATATTAGTATAGGGCTGATATCAGGTACCTGTGTACTGACTTTGGCATGTTTAACTATGCTCCACTTCTGCCTGCACTGACCTTGGCTTGCTCCCGTTTTCTTCCACTCTGGCAACTAGACACCTTTTCTGAAACCAGATTTGTTAGTAGGACACTTATGTTTTGTACAAATGAGAGCCATTAATAAGAGATGTGGAAAGCATGGCCATATGGTAAAATATTTAAAGAGGTTCTCCCTCATCATCCTAGTACATGTAAAAAATTAATAAATGGAATCAATGGGAGCATGAATGAAGAGGGATAAAGGAAGAAGGGTTTAAAGATAAAACACAACATACGTAGGACTCCCATACTTTTTGAAGCACAAAACAGACAACCAACTCGCCTGGACTTTGCTCAGACCATAGTATCTATACCATACGTTTCCAGTTTATGTTAATCTGAGTGCATCTGTAGAGGGAAAATAAGCATTGTGAGTTTAACATTTTTGGTAGGAAAAAAAGGGAAGTGTCCTGAGAAACCCTGAGCACATTGTAGTCATTGGCATAAGAGGAAAACCAGGGCAGGTGTGAAAATTGAGACTGAAGGATTGGGGCAGGCTATGAAAGAGGTGTTTTGGGATGAAAATGAGCATATCAGAGAAATGATAGTAGGTAGGGATCAAACAATGAGTGCAACAAAGTATCTTCATTTTTTTATTTTCATTATCATCAACCATTTATATTTGCTTGAGATAATTACTGTTATATTGTTAAGCTGATATAATAAAAAGTAGTGAAAACATATAGAATTACCTTATCTACCATCAGAAAGTTTTCTATTGTATCTCCATTTTCACATGTAACATTGCCAGTTTCTTTAACAGCCTGCGGTAAAACATTCTTCACCTCTTGAGCAATTATGCCTGAAAGACAGACACAAAGTTTAACAGTGTACAGTTAAGTGACAAACAGCTTTCTTCTCCTTAATCCCTAGATATGTACTACATTGTAACTTGTGCTTCACATCTGGACAACTATTTTTTTTCTTAGTATGTACCAGGAATTTGGTATCTACTGTTATAACCTGCTGATCAGTAAAAAATATTTTATGGCACCATATTTGCCTGGCTCTTATCTAGCCTGACTAAGACCGATAGTTTTCTTTGCTTGTTTTTCTCAGATGACCAATTAGCACAGATGTAGTTAGTTTGTATTCATTCTAACTTTATCTTACCATGCACTTTATGGAGAGACGTATTGGGGTTTCCTACACTAAGGGGTATATTTACTAAACTGCGGGTCTGAAAAAGTGGAAATGTTGCATATAGCAACCAATCAGATTCTAGCTATCATTTATTTAGTACATTCTACAAAAGAACAGCTAGAATCTGATTGGTTGCTACAGGCAACATCTCCACTTTTCCAAACCCGCAGTTTACTAAATATACCACTAAGCGTTCTTTTTCACAACTAGTAAGGACATGCACAGTTAAATGACTCAGTTGAACAAACAGGGAACAACCTCTGATACTTGCCAATACAAAGCGTTACCTGTACCAGCCAGCCACTGCACTTCTTATTTCACTGTGCTGGACATTGTAACTTTGTAATCATCTCTTTGTTTTGTTTTATTTACCTTCTTCAGTTTCACCATTCAGCTGCTCAACTCCTGCTCTCTCTATTGGACCCCTACCCTGTGTCCTCAACCTTACATACAATTCCCTCAAAACCCCCACTGCTTCAAACATCTTAAATCTCATATCAAATTACTCTCTCTCCTGCCCTCCTAGATTTAGTTCTGACCTGCACCTTGTCTCATCTCTAGTAACCACCTCTCACTCGTGCCTACAAGACTTCGCCCATGCTGCTCCCCAACTTTTGGAATTCCTTACCACGCTTAATCAGGCGTTCCCACAGTCTTCAAATCATTAGACTTTCTCTAAGAACTCATCTCTTTTTTTAAAAAAAACTTACCTTCTCTCTGATGATACTATTCACACTAATACACCCTAACAATCATCCCAATCTCCACTCTGAGCCACACTCGCTCCTCTTGCTTTAGCTGTGCCCTCTTCCACTTAGAATGTAAGCTCTCTAATGAGCAGGGTCCTCCATATCCTTTGTTTTCATGTCTGCATTTATTTTGCCTGCCTTGTATGTCCTTGTTTTATGCATGTCCTTGTTTTCCCTACTGTACGGCGCTGTGGAGCACTGTGGTACCTTTCAAATCTACGATAATAATAATAATACCCTCACCTATTCCTTATGCCCACTTCATTTCTGAACTGTCTCTTCGCTGCTCTACTGCCACTGACTTCCCCCCCCCCCCCCCCTCCCCTCTATTTTCCCATTGCTTTTGCATTTACTACTCTTAACTCCACAATTATTGTACCACATTGCACCAACTGGACTTTCCACCAGGACTCTGTACCACCCAGGCCCCTGCACCATCATGGCCCATCTAGACCTTTCTATATCTTGGACTCAGTATCTTGCAGACCTATGCACCATAATAAACCCCATTATGCCTATTGCTCCTATTTCCTCCTTTTGTCTCTCCTTACCCCCTCCCCGTAGAATTTACGCTTTCATGGACAGTGTCCTCTACCTTTCGTCTCATGTCTGTACTCCATGTCTCAGATGTACTCACTCTCTCTCCCTATTTTGTCTGATGTTGGAACTGTTTTTGTATGCCATACAATTTGTTCTGTTAATCTGTACCCATTGTTCTTATTTGTATGTACTTATTTAATTTTGTTGTATCAGCAGCAGCTATTTATATAGCGCCACTAATTCCGCAGCACTGAACAGTGAACTCACTCAATCAGTCCCTGCCCCATTGGAGCTAAATTACCTAACATACACATACAGAGAGAGACTAAGGTAATTTAATAGCAGTCATTTAACCTTCTAGTATGTTCTTGGAGTGTCAGAGGAAACCAGAGCACCCAAAATAAACCCATGCAAACACGGGGAGAACATATAACCTCCACACAGATAACGCCATGGCCAGGAATCAAACTCATTACACCTCTATGTAAGTCACTGTTGAAGCCTTGTGGCACCTTATAAATAAAAGATAATAAAAATAGATATCAACTTGCTTTTTGGTGATCTGGTTCCTGCATTTTTGTTGTTTGGCATAATTACAGAAAAACCAATAAAAAGTCTGAATAAAAAATAAATAAAAATAAACGGCCATAGCATTCCTAGGCTAGTAAAAAATTTTGGGTACCCCTCCTGCATGAAATTATAGAGTTGAAGATTGTTGTTGTTTTGTGAGTCTGACTGTAATGTGACATCCACCCTAGAAAAGTGGAAGGAGCATGGTTAGGGTAGGCATCTTTACGTATTCAGGGAATCTAACCCAGGCTCATAGGTAATCTTACTAACTTGCTACAAGATTAGTCAGTTTTATCTCTCCTTTGTTCAGTTTTGGAGAAGTGAGTAGAGGCAATGCAGTGCATATTACTGTCTTAGAAAGGCGGATAATGGAACATGGATTTATATGTTGTACTTCCCTCTGTAGCAGTCGGGGGACTTACCTGCTCAGCAACATCAGGATGCAGGTAAGCGGTCTTCCCTTTCAGCATTCTCCGGTGTTGCTGCCAGTGAATCGGAAATGCAATGTCATCACCCACAACCATTGCAACGGCTCCCAGACCCAGACCAAATTGAGGTGTCAGCAACAAGATTAGAGTTCAGGGCCTCTACTTCTAGCTGTCACCTTAGAACACCCGCCTTACTTCCAATAGGTATTATTGCACTCCAAATAATTGTTGTGGTTTCTCCCTTACACTGAAGCGGTGTGGGAGAGATCACTGCTGACTAGCAGGTGATCAGATTGGAAATGGGTAAGTACCGTTACATTTTCATAGAGATCAGTCATCTCTATGTGAATTCTTCCTACCATCCAATCACTTGTCAAGAAACGAGTGTAGACAGAAAAACCTAACACCTGTGTGGACATATTCTTATTCTGTACTGTCATTCCTGGAATGTGATTATAAAACTGTATTATTGACAGTCTGTGGCTAGTCAGGAGAGAGTCCTGCCTATTTTAATTCAGGCCTTCCTGCTTCCGATGTATAAGTGTAGGATTCTAAATGGATCTTCTGTTTGTGAATTCCTTGTCTGACTGCTACCATAATTGACATTTGGCTTTGTTACCTCAGCATTGCTTACTTGACTGCTTAATTGGTAACTTGTTTGTCCTCTGGTGACAAACACTTATTTCTATCCTAAGCCAGTAATGTTTTGCTTGAACCCTCTTTCCCATTATTTCTCTCCATCTGCCTTGCCTGGATTTTAGCCTGAGTTTCATTAGCTTCATTCTTTAGTCCAAATTGCACCTCAGACACAGAGAGCACATCTCAAAGGCAAAGCTGGTTTTTGCAATATATATTTAGGCTTTGTGCTTGGTCCTCTTCTGGTGGTATTGCAAGATTGACTTTACAGAGAAGCGGGTTTGAATGAATGCTGGCCTTGAAAGAAAACCTTTAATGCACTTTGAAGCATTAATGAAAGAAATGGGAAGGAAATGATCACCTGTTTCATGAAGAGAATCTATTCCCATGACTGTTGCAAATTCCGGTTTATAGTCATACTCTACCAGTCTCATCTTAGCTATTCTTCTGAGCTGTTCCATTGTGTCCACCTGAATAATAAAGAGAAAAAAAAAATCATCCAAAATGTCTAATGTTCACTCATTTCTACTACATCACATTTATAAACTGCAAGTGTATAAGTAAGACTTTCAAATTGCATTACACAAAAGGCAAATTAATTTTAATAAATCATATGAAATCTTATATCAATAAGCAGTTGTGTGTAAGGTTAGATTTCAAAAACCAAACGGGTAGAATCTCAGAGGGTTTGTGTTATTGTTCTAATATAATCAGTCATCATACACACATCACACAACAATGTGTGAGTAGGAAACACTAAATATTTTGTATTATATTTCTGCAAACTGCAAACACACAGTACAAGGCAATACAATATGTCAACTACAACTAATGTGGTCCTTACCAGTTGTCAAATGAATGCAATAAAAATTGTTATTTTTCAAAAATGTTATGTAATAATGTGAGTATGGTTTGATAAAGAAAGCATTTTGGAGAAACACTGCTTATAACAACTGTAAAAATGCTACCGGCTGAGGTGATACTTTCCTGCATTATTAGGAAGGTTTGTGAACAACCACGACTATAAATTGTAAAATGCTATATATACACCATACAAGTCTAAGCATAAGTGTATATATATATTTATTTAGTGAGGTTGGTGTTGCTGCTAAACATAGGTCACACTTTTGATGTGTTTTGAAGAAGCCACATATTGTGTGTCGCTTGGATTATATTTGTATTCAGCAGTGTACTTCAGAGTGGCACAGCTATTGCCTGAGGCTCACCTCTTGAATGTTCCTCTTTGCTCTTCTGTCAGACGGATGCATGACCGTCCCCATCACCTTCATATTGCCACAGACAACCAGCGCTTCATCCGGCGTGTCAGTGTTAATTCCTACTCGACCATGAGACACCACTGTCTCTGGGACATGCCCTCGCTGCCACAGGGCATCATTATCATTCTCAAACTGTCCAGGGTTTGATGCCTAAGATCCACAGCACAATAGTTTATACATTGCTTAACATGTTTCTTTCCACTCACATATGTGCACTGTACCACATTAACCAGTGTGTGACCATGCAAGTCTTTGTAGTTAATTACCCAACAGAGCAATAATATAACACAGAGTTTTCTTATTATAATATATTACATACCTTTTATTGCTGTTATCTACATATATATAATAAAAAGTGCATTCTGTGATAATGTAAATCATGGTGGTATATTTGGTATACTGGTATTGCTATCAGTTATAACTGGGGTCTGGACATTTTAGTATTTCAAATTAGAAATACATTTGTATTTTCTAATTCAAAAAGCATATAATACTGTATCTTCTAGTTTAGATAACGAGAATATTCCAAATCCCTTGCCCTGAATGACAGCACATTCTGCTGTGTATGTTTAAGTGGCACCTGCAGCAGATACTGCAATGTGTATTTAAGTGGCTCATATCCCCCTTAGGGTGGTATGACACTGGCAATTTGTAGCAGCAGTTTTCCACAGCAGAAAATTGCTATATTGAGGATTTTTCGATAATCTTGAAGTTTGACATGGAGAGAGAAAGAGAGAGCTACAAATCCCTGTTTAACAGCAGTGAGTACACTCTGTCTGCCAGGTAATTATCAAATTTCATTGATTTCCACACAGCAGTTTTTCCTAGTAATGTTTATCCAAACATAACATTTGTTTAACATGTTGACAAATTATTGAAGATTTAAAGTCCCATATTATAAAGGATGATAATGATGATTACAATTTTCATTTAATATTTGTGTGCATGTATATATTTTTATTTATTAACTTTGTTTATTCACTTTTTAGACTTTTTTTTTTAACCTTTATATGCTAAATCATCTTTTAAGAAGCACTTACGTAGGTTTAGATTTAATTTAGAACTTGAGAATAAAAACATCCTCTACTCTCTTACTAAGATTTATTATTTCAGAAAACCACGGTGTGTCCAAATATGTCCTATTACTTGAAAGAAACTGTACAAGTTTTTACCCTGCAGTGACTAGACATCTAAAACATTTAAAGGGGTAGAAGCACACCTCAAAACCCGATAGATAGAGAGATAGATAGCTATACACTAAAACAAATCAGAAAATACTACAGCAAGCAAGGTAATTCTTATTAAAAAATAATAATAATTATATAAGTAATGCAGCACATATCCCACTTTACCCATACTTGACAACTCTCCCGGAATGTCCGGGAGACTCCCAGGAGAGTATGGCAGCCTCCCGCATCTGCCCACTTCACTAGGAAGTGGGCAGAATTAGATCCATTTGGCCCCGTCCCCCACTGTAAAACTTGCATCATTACGTTGCAGGGGTGGGGCGAAAATTTCACGGTTGCATAGCCCCGCCCCAAAAGGCCACTTACCCTAGGTAGCTCCCAGATGCCGTCTTCAGGAAGTCGGCTAGTATGACTTTGCCATGATGTCTTCGAATGTATTCTTACGCAGACATTATGTGTAATCAATTTATGAGCTTTTGCATGTACATTTATTTATTATTTTTTATATTGCAATAAAAAATATAATTTTTTTATATTGCAATAAAAAATATTTTTTTACATTGCAGTTATGCTTCTTGTGGTTGCATGCGTTGGTCATGGAGTCTGCAGGGAAGATGACCCCGCCCAAGTTCCGGTTTTAGTCAGTCTTGTAGCACCACGACCGCTTTGCAGAGGGGACCGTAAAGTTAAATTTATTCAGCTACAAACAAGTGTCGTCCAACATTATTTCACTCACATCTAAGGGGTGACACAAATTGGCAGACTTGGCACAAGGTCTCTGAGGCATCGATCCATATGTGTATGATGAGAACATTGCTGACAACTGGCTCAAACTCAAGAAGGAATGGCATGTTTACTACATTATAGAACTCTCAGAAAAATCTGAATAAAGGCACAAGCTATCACCTTGCTCAAAATAGCTGGTTCAGAGGCAGTACAAAAAATTAGACACATTTTTTGGAGGAAGGGGAAACACTACAATAAAAATTGCCTTCCAGTAAAAAAAAAACTAAAAAAAAGAAAACCACTAAATAATGGACATGTCCTTAACACTACAAATCAACAACCTGAACAGACTATGAAATCATATGTCCACCAGTGAAATCACAGTGAACTAATAAGAGACATTATGTGGCACCCATAGTGACACTGTCCATGTAACACAGGGATTTACATTAGAAACAGATTATTATATGAATGCTCAATGAACAATCTGAGAGGAACAAAAGAAAATTAACTATGCTCCATGCAATACACCCCTCTTCACACGGGCAGGCTGGGCAGGGGGGTATATGCCCCCCGGGCCGGCACGAATAAGTCTGTTTCGGGCCAGAGTTGTCTCTATTGATATGTGGTTGGCCCCTCCTCCGGGACCAGCAACCTTACATTACTGGCCGCGGATCCTCTCTCCCTCCCTGCAGCCTATCTGCAATTGAGCCGAAATAAAATGGGACGTGCACCACGTAACAGATGCCGTCCCATGTGTGCAGTGAAGAGACAGCAGCAGGGTATGCGAATAAAACAAGGTAAGTGGGGTGGGTAATATAGTGTATTGTATTGTATTATGTTATGTAAATATAGTGTGTGTGTTTGAGGGGGGGCAGTATGTAAATATAGTGTGGGAGGTAGGCTATTTAATGGTGGAGTGCAGGTTGGGATAATTATAATTATTTTTAATATAAACAACTATTTAATGGATGCTATTTTATTTGTGGGGTGATGCTGGGGCAATTGAATTTAATAGTGAGGTGACGGGACCTTTAATGCTGGGGTGGTTTGAGGCTATTAATTGAATATGGTGCTGAGTTTTGGAGGAGGGCTATTTATTAAATCTGAATATGAATTATTAATGTAAGGGATGGTTGTGGAAAATGTTTATATTTATTAAATGTAAATGCTATTTAATTTATTGATGAGGCTGTTTGGAGGGTAGGAAGTAGGTTTATATGTTAAATGGGGATACTATTAATTTAATGTTGCAGCTGATTGGAGGGAAGTATGACTATTTATTAAATGTGTTTGCTATTAATTTAATGTCAGGGCTGGTTGGAGGGCAATATATCTATTTCAAATGTGAATATTATTAGTTTAATGTTGGTAGTGGAGTGAGGCCTAATTATAAAACGTGGGTGCTATTGATTTAACGCCAAGGCCGGTTGGAGTTTTCTAAATCTCTTGTACCCGTTTTTTACCGAATAGGGACTCCACCATTTCAGGATCAAGACAAGCTGCAACTGATCTAAAGACACCAGCAGCCACAAGTGGTGAAAGTGACAAGAACAGGCAAAAGAACAGGTAGGAGAGAGCAGGACAGTCTGCCAACTGTTCTGAATCTGGTGGGACAGTCCTGAATTTGGGTGACTGTCTTGCTTATTCAGGATTTGGTCCAACTACAAGGACAGTTGGGAGATATGTCCCGCTTCACACTGTACTGCTTGTGAAGGCAGAGCTGTGTGCATAGCCGGATTAAGGGGGGGGCACAGGGGGCACAGTATGGAGGAAAAAGGGGGAGAGGAGAGGCACACTATGGGGGAAAAAGGGGGAGAAGAGAGGCACACTATGGGGGAAAAAGAGGGAGAAGAGAGGCACAGTAAGGAAAAAGGGGGAGAGGCACAGCATGAAAAAAAGGGGGGAGAAAGGCACAGTATAAGAAAAAAGGGTGAGAGACACAGCATGAGTAAAAAGGGGGGGGAGAGACACAATAGTAGGGACAATTAATTTAAGATGGGGTGGTTTGGGGAGAATGAGGTCCCTTTATTAAATGTGCCTATGAATTATTTAATGGTAGTGACGGTTGCGGGAAATAGGTATATTTCTGAAATGTAAATACTATTAATTTATTGCTGGGGCTGTTTGTAGGGAGGGAAATAGGTTTATTTATTAAATGTGAATACTATTATTTTAATCGTGGGGCTGGAGGAAGGCCTAATTATTAATCATGGGTGGTACTGATTTAACGCCGGGGGTGGCTGTAATTTTCTAAATGTACTCATTTTTTTTTCTCCAAATAGGGCCCCTAACATTCCAGGATCCAGACAAGCCGCAACTAAAGAAACCTGCAGCACAGGTGCTGAAAGTGAGAAGAACAGGTAGGAGAGAGCAGCAAAGTCTGTGAAATGTTGTGATTCTAGTGGCACAATCCCAATTTTTGGTGACCGTTCAATGGTGTACACAACAATGCAGTTTTTTTGTCTGTAGGAGGGTGGCCTGGCCATGCCCAGTAATGAATTATCAATGGTATTTTAATTTGCGGTATAACTGCTAGTTTTAATGTGCATTATAAATTTTTAAAGTGCGGTATCATTGCTAGTTTTAGCGTGCGGTATCATTGCTAGTTTTAGTGTACATTATCAATGGTATTTTTAATGTGTGATATCATTGCTAGTTTTAATGTGTGGTGTCAATACCCATTTTAATGTGGTGTTTTGATGATTGTTTTAATGTACAGTATTTTAGTTTGTGGAAGCAATGATTTTTCTTATGCAGACAACCTAAGCGAGCCCTCTGGGAGAGCTGTAAGTGTCATACTGTGGGCTGTACGTGATGTAATGCATGATGTGTCACTATGCCCTTAATTTTAGATCTTAGGGGCCCCCCGAAGCCTTAATCCAGCTCTGGCTGTGTGCACACAGTATTGCCTGTGTCTAAAATGATAACCATGTTACATCATAGCGGCCCCTCTGTCTAAAGTACCCCGGGCCCCCCAAAGCCTTAATCCAGCTCTGGGCCAGAGTGTCAGATTCACATCTAATGTTCTGCTCCTCCCCCAGTAGCACCCTTCATATTATTTGTTTTAGGTTAACCCTAAAACAAATAAATAAACTATTAATATATAGGGCGAAGCAAAAACAAGGCTTTTTGTATTCTGATGAATCAGCTCTTGTTCAGTATTGTAATAGAACATTATTATATAATCTATTGCTGTAATGTGATTTATAACCCATTATAATTAGCCAGTTATGTTAAAAAAAAAAAAAAAGTGCTGAAGGGATAAGATATATATAAAATAAAATGTATTATAAAGTGAGGGTTTTTTTGTTGCATTATTTGTTTTAATTTTTTACATTTATCATTAATAATAATAAAGTATTGCTGAGTTAAGCAACACTAAAATAGCCTCTTTTTATATTGACAAATATATATTGTATCGAAAACCACCCTTTAAGGATTGGTGACTATCTAAGGGCTAGTGCAATGTGCTTGCCCCCTAGACTGAACTCTGCCAGCCAGCCCCTTCCCATGATATGGTCTTGGTGCCAATCAAGAGCCAGATCAAAGACAACAAGGAAGTGAGTGGTACCATAAGTCCTCTCACACAAAGTCTAACTGTGCAGACACTGATCTTCTACAGGCATGACAACAACAGCTGTGTGATCCAAGCAGATGACCACATATATGTGCGCAACAGTTGCGATATCCTACAAGTGGCTGAGAGATTCACTCCTGCCACTTTGAATGATTTATCATGTCATTGCACCTCCGTTTAATTTTAACGTAGCTTGTTGTACACCTTAGTGAATTTTTTTTGAATACTTTGTTGGTGATATTTTGTAATGCATTTAATAAATCCTTTTTAAACAGATTTTTAAAATATACTGAGTAATATTTCTAACTTTTTTACAATGTGTATTTATAGTATGGTATATTTTTAGGCTTCAGCTATATTTCAAGTTTGCACTATGTCATCACTTGCTTGACTTGCAATCAAAAGTGAACTGACACAGGTGAGAATTTGTGTGTCTGACGAAGAAAGTGGATAAAGAGCTCAACAATGCTTCCTCCTGAAAATTGATGAAATGAAAAGCTATTGTCTCATGGATAGCCGCATACATTAGTTATGTCATAGAATAAAGCAAAGAAACAGTGAAAAGAGAAATTATTGCTTATTCTCCAAAGATATTCTAAAATGGGCTGGATAGATTTGTTGATACCAATTATAAAAGAATATAAATAATTGTATTATAGTAATATTTCAAACTAATAGCTTTTTTGAATTAGCATCACATGTCTTCAATGTTCTAATCAGTAATTAAGCCTTTTTAAATGGAAATGGATAAAAGTAACCAGTCTGCTGTTTGGTATCATATTGTGCACAACACTGAACCAGAGGGACCAGAGAAGGCAAAGGTGAGTTCTCAGAGGAGATCGGAAAGAAAATGATTGACAAACATGTAAAAGATAAAGGCTATAAGGCCATCACCAAATCGCTTGATGTTCCTGTGACTACAGTTGTAAATAAAATTAAGAAGTTTCAAGTCCATGGGACTGTAACCAGCCTCCCTGGATGCAGTCGTCCTCAGATTAAACAGAAGAATAGTGAGAATGGTAGAAAAAGAGCCAAGGAACATTTCCAAAGAGATACAAGCTGGACTTAAAGGTCAAGGTACAGTGTCTGATTGAACCATTCAAAGCTTTTTAAGCCACAGTGGGCTCCATGGAAGAAGACCCAGTAGGATTACACTTTTGAAAGAACAACATAAAAAAGCAAGCTGGAATTTGTTAAAAGACATATTAAAAAGCCACAATGCTTCTGGGAGAATGTCCTATCGACAGATGATTCAAAACTTGAGCTTTTTGGCAAGTTACATCAGTACTATGTCCACAGATGATAAATTAAGTCTTCAAAGAAAAGAACACAATACCTACTTGAAGCATGGAAGAGCCTTAGGGTTGCTTTTCTGCATTTGGCACGGAGTGCCTTGAATCTGTGCATGGCTCAAAGAAACCTCAAGACTATCAAGTCATTCTGGAGTAAAACATCCTGCCCAGTGGCAGAAATCTTTGTCTCAGACACAGGTCTTGGGTCCTCCAACAGGATAATGACCCATAACACACAGCTAAAAGCACCCAAGAATGGATAACAACAAAACATTGGACTATTCTGAAGCGGTTTTCTATGAGCCCTGATCTGAATCCTATCGAACATCTATGGAAAGTTCTGAAACATCCAGTCAGTAGAAGGCACCCATCAAACCTGAGACAGCTGGAGTAGTTTGCTCAGCAAGAGTGGGCCAAACTACCTGTTGACAACTGCAGAAGTGTCATTGAGAGCTACAGAAATAGCATGAATTCAGTTCTTGCCAAAAAAGGTTGTGCGCAACTCTTAGGTTAAGGGTACCATCATTTTTGTCCATGTCATTTTCAGCTCTTTTATTATTTAAAATATTCCGTTGAATCAAAATTAAATTGCAAAGTCTGGTTTCTATTAAACATGGAATAAACAATGATGGATGCAACTTACTTTTGTCAGTTTCAAGTTATTTTAAAGAAAAATATGGGTTCTTCTTTATTCCTGGAAGGGTACCAACAAATTTGTCTGTGTCAACAAATTTCTCATATTTGGAAAATCTTAAGTGCAACACAAATATGTGGTTACCCCATCCCATAAATGCATTGAAAAAATAAATGTTTTAGAAAACTTTAGCTAAATGATTTGTACTGTAACAAGCTTTAATGGTATATCGGAATATTGTCTTTTCTAAAAAGCATTCCAGTTATTGCTGTGATGCTAAAATAAATTATATATTTACAAATTCCAGTATACTACATGAATAAATATAACATTTTCTTATTCACTATTTGCCTAAGACTGACACTAAACCTAAATGGTTTGAGTCAGTGTACTGCACTGCACTATAATCACCAAAGTTTTTTAGATATTTTATTTAAATGTATAATGGATTAATCACCAATTCGACTTGGCCCTTTCATTTAGCTGAGTGGCTCCTATATCTCATTTTGTCCACCCCTTGTGGTTAAAAAGCAGGTAAACCACTTTTGAACCTCTTCCCTTCCATTAGAGAAATCAGACACTGCAGGAAGGTGGTGCTTGGTGACTATTTTCCATCACTCTAGGACAGTAGATTTGTGTGAATGATTTTGGGGCCTATTTATTAACAATTTTTTGTCTGTAAATTTCCCGAAAACAGGAATGGGTGCAAATGTATTATTGTTGCATTCCGGCAGATATCATAGCTAACTGCTGCTTTGCATTTTTTTTTCAAAATACATAGCAGTCCCTAAAGATGTCTATGGGGATTGCTATGTACCGCAATTTAAGAAGAAGTGAAAATACTTTTACACATGTGGTAACAGTGGAGCTGGTTTACATTACCGTTTTTGATAGTTTTCAGTAGAGATGGGACGGATCGGTTCCCCCGAGAACCGAACCCACCCGAACTTTGGGTATCCAAGTACCGAGCCGAGTAGCCCGCTCGGAATCCAAATCGAGGCCGAACATCATCGTGATGTCGACGGATCTCGGGGCTCGGTTTTTGCGATACTTGAAGATTATAAATACACGTCTCCACAGCAATCCATCGCCATTTGACAGAGGGAGAGAGCAGGGTGTAGTCACAGGCTGATTAGAGCAGGGACAGAGAATACAATATTCTGATTCCAATTGTGCTAACAAAAATCGCTAGAGAAGAGAGGAGGATAGAGGAGTTGGTTTTTTTTTCCAATATTTGGCACTCAAAGTGCTTTTGGGGTGTCCCCCATAATTGTGCATAAATATTTCTGGCTGTCAAAATTACTATCTGTCAGCAGTATCTACCAACTAATTTTTAGCACTCCCCAGTGCTTTTGGGGTGTCCCCCATAATTGTGCATAAATATTTCTGGCTGTCAAAATTACTATCTGTCAGCAGTATCTACCAACTAATTTTTAGCACTCCCCAGTGCTTTTGGGGTGTCCCCCATAATTGTGCATAAATATTTCTGGCTGTCAAAATTACTATCTGTCAGCAGTATATACCAACTAATTTTTAGCACTCCCCAGTGCTTTTGGGGTGTCCCCCATAATTGGGCATAAATATTTCTGGCTGTCAAAATTACTATCTGTCAGCAGTATCTACCAAATAATTTTTAGCACTCCCCAGTGCTTTTGGGGTGTCCCCCATAATTGTGCATAAATATTTCTGGCTGTCAAAATTACTATCTGTCAGCAGTATCTACCAACTAATTTTTAGCACTCCCCAGTGCTTTTGGGGTGTCCCCCATAATTGTGCATAAATATTTCTGGCTGTCAAAATTACTATCTGTCAGCAGTATCTACCAACTAATTTTTAGCACTCCCCAGTGCTTTTGGGGTGTCCCCCATAATTGGGCATAAATATTTCTGGCTGTCAAAATTACTATCTGTCAGCAGTATCTACCAAATAATTTTTAGCACTCCCCAGTGCTTTTGGGGTGTCCCCCATAATTGTGCATAAATATTTCTGGCTGTCAAAATTACTATCTGTCAGCAGTATCTACCAAATAATTTTTAGCACTACAAGTGCTTTGGGCTGAGAATGGATTCAAAGCAGTCCCAATATGAACAAAATGAGCAACCAGGTTCTGTCACCAGTCCTGATGTTAGTGTTCCCAGTACGTCATCTGGGCAGGGCGATGTCAAACTACACAGTGTTTCGAAATCAGTCCAAAAAACAAAAACAAAAAAAAATTTACTGTGTTGAAGCGAAAAAGAAGTGTTACTGAGCTAAATGCCGATAAAAAAAAAATTGCCAACATGCCATTCTACACACGCAGTGGCAAAGAGAGAATGAGGACTTCACCTTTGGCTATTAGTGGCAGATCCCAAAAAGTTACCGAGCCTACAATTGGTGCACAACTACTGTCACGCGTCAAAGCCGAGCTGCAAGATAACAGTAAGGCATAAGAGGATAATGTTTGCTCTGATTCACAAATGACACCAATCCCTGTGGAGAGTCCATCCAACAGTGGGATGTCTAATCGTGAGCATTCTGCTGATGTGTGCCTTAAAAGTCTGAGTGTAGCCGGTGATACACAAATTGAGGATGCCACTTTGGAAATAGAAGAGGATGAGGGGGAGATTTGTGTAGGCGACGAGGGCGCTAATGAGGATGTTGATAAGGATGAGGTTGTTTGTGTAAGTCCTGCACCAGTGGCAGCAGTTCTGGCACGTGACAAGAAAAAGGCCATTGTCATGCCTGGGCATAAAACAAAAAAATCCACTTCTTATGTGTGGAATTATTTCTACCCAAATCCGGACAACAATTGTATATCCATTTCTAGTGTATGTCAAGCCACAGTCAGTCAAGGGAGGGACCTTAACCATCTTGGAACCTCATCTATGTTACGCCATTTAACGAGAGTTCATGGCAAAGTGTTGGGAAAAGCTGAAAGTTCTTCCCAAATAATTACAAGCACTCTATCATCAGCTAAGACCCTCCGCTCACCCACATCCCGACGGCTACAAAATACACCCACCACACCATCCTCATCAATATCCTCAGTAGCGCTCGGAGTTAGCCCTGCATCCCACTTATCAAGGTTGGATGACTCCTGCACTATTATTGATTCCTCTGAAGAAAGCGTTAGTCCCACTGCTGCTGCTGCTGCTGTTGCTGCTGCTGGGGGTAAATCGTCAGCCCAGAGGTAGGTCAAGAAAATGAGCAGTCCTACATTTCAGCAATTAACTGTGAAACAATCATTTGCTAGGGGAAGCAAATATGACAGCAGTCACCCAGTCGCCAAGCGAATCACAGACGCCATGGCTGCAATGTTAGTGTTAGATCTGCGTCCAATCTCCACAATAAACGCAGCTGGTTTTTCACAGTTGATTGAGGTTTTGTGTCCGCGTTACAGAATTACATCGCGACACAATTTCTCCTGTAAAGCAATTCCACAACTATACCAAAAAGTGTGTAAAAATGTAGAGATTGCGCTGAAAAATGCCATTCTGCCCACTGTCCACTTAACCACAGATATGTGGACAAGTGGAAGTGGGCAAACCAAAGACTATATGACTGACAGCCCACTGGGTTGGTCATTCACCTTCACCAGCAGGAACAGCAGCAGCATTTACACCACTACCTAACATTTGTCACAGGCAGGCCACTCTTTGTATCACCAGCTTCACTAACAGGCATACAGCTGACAATTTGTTACGCAAACTGAGTGATGTGATTGATACATGGCTTATACCACTTGGACTCTCCCCAGGGTATGTAATTTCTGATAACGCCAACAATATAGTGCGAGCATTACAGCTGGGTGATTTCCAACACATTCCCTGTTTTGCTCACACCATCAACTTGGTGGTGCAGAGCTTCCTACGAAATAACCGTGAGGTGCAGGAGATGCTTTCGGTGGCCCGTAAAATTTCAGGCCATTTCAGGCATTCAGCCACAGCATGTAGAAGATTACAGCAGCTCCAAGAGCAGTTTAACTTGCCCTGCCACCAACTTAAGCAAGAGGTGGTAACTAGGTGGAATTCCACCCTGTACATGCTTCAGAGGATGGAGGAACACAGCGCAAAGCCATCCAAGCATATTGCACAAGCCATGACATTGGGAAAGGAGGGGGGATGTATTTCCCTCTTGCACAGTGGGGAATCCTTTCAGTGCTGTGCAAGGTGCTGAAACCATTTGAAGTTGTGACGTGTGAGGTGAGTGCAGACTCTGCTAGTTTGAGCCAAGTCATTCCTTTAATTAGACTATTTGAAAAGCAGCTTGAGAAAATTATTATTATTATTATTAATATTTATTTATAAGGCGCTACAAGGCATCCGCAGCGCCGTACAGAGACAAACAAAATCACAATACAATGGGAGACAGCACAGTACAGTAAACACAGCAACTCAGTACGCTCAATGCACAGCTAGAGAGGGCGGGGAAGGGGGAGGGAGGATCCGAAAATGACGGGGCCCAAGAAGGGGGGCGTGGAAGACAGGGAGACCCCCAGGGGGGAGGAGGGAGCGAAAGTGGATGTGGGGTGGAGGACCTTTGAGGAGGAGGGCTAAGTAGCTGGAGAGCAGAGTTAGAAGTGGTGGAAACAGGAGGAGAGATGGCCCTGCTCAGAGGAGCGTACAATCTAAGGGGAGGGGTGGACAGACAGAGAGACGCAGGGGAGAGAGGGAGAGTAGGGGGACAGAGGCAGAAGATAAGGTAGGAAGTTAAGTGGGAGACAGAAAGGCTTTAAGAAAAAGGTGGGTTTTTAGGGCCCGTTTGAAGCTGGATAGATTAGGGGAAGTTCTGATGGAGGGAGGGAGCTTGTTCCAGTGGAGGGGGGCAGCGCGGGCGAAGTCTTGGATACGCGCGTGGGAGGAGGTTATAAGGGGGGAAGAGAGGCGACGGTCAGAGGCAGAACGGAGAGGGCGGGATGGAGCATGAATAGAGAGGAGGGTGGAGATGTAGGGCGCAGTGGAGTTGGCGAGGGCCTTGTAGGTGAGTGTGAGGAGCTTAAAGAGGATTCTGAAGGGGAATGGGAGCCAGTGAAGGGCTAGGTAGAGGGGGAGACAAAAGAGGAGCGGCGAGAGAGGAAAATAAGCCTAGCTGCAGCGTTAAGGACGGATCGAAGGGGATCGAGATGAGAGTGGGGGAGGCCAGTGAGGAGGAGGTTGCAGTAGTCCAGGCGGGAGATGATCAGAGAGTGGATAAGGCATTTGGTGGCATCTTGGGAGAGGAAGGGCCGGATGCGAGCGATGTTGCGCAGCTGGAAGCGGCAGGATTTAGCAAGAGAGAGGATGTAGGGGCCAAAGGAGAGAGAGGAGTCGAGGATGACACCAAGGCAGCGAAGTTGGGGGACAGGGGAGATAGAGGTGTTGTCGACAGTGATGGAGAGGTCAGAAGGGGATGGGGTATGAGAGGGAGGAAAAACTATGAGCACAGTTTTGGCAAGGTTAAGTTTGAGGAATCGAGAGGACATCCAGGAGGAGATGGCAGAGAGGCAGGCGGACACCCTAGAGAGGAGGGAGGGAGAGAGATCAGGAGAGGAGAGGTATAGTTGAGTGTCGTCAGCGTAAAGGTGGTAGCTGAAGCCGAAGGAGCTGATGAGTTCACCCAGGGAGGAGGTGTATAGAGAGAAGAGTAAGGGTCCCAGAACAGAGCCCTGAGGGACCCCGACTGGAAGGGTGGATGGGGGGGAGAGAGACCCAGAGGTGGTGACAGAGAAGGAACGGTGAGTAAGGTAAGAGGTGAACCAGGACAGGACTGGGCCGGAGAGGCCGAAAGACTGGAGGGTGTGAAGGAGGAGGGGGTGGTCAACGGTGTCAAAGGCTGCAGAGAGGTCAAGGAGGATGAGAAGGGAGAAGTGGCCCCTGGCTTTTGCAGAGAGGAGGTCATTGGTGACTTTAGCCAGGGCAGTTTCAGTGGAGTGGAGGGGGCGGAAACCAGACTGGAGAGGATCAAGGAGGGATTATTCAGAAAGGTAGGAGGTGAGACGGCTGCAGACGAGCCTCTCAAGAATTTTGGAGGCAAATGGGAGAAGAGATATGGGGCGATAGTTCAAGAGAGAAGTGGAGTCGAGATTAGGTTTCTTAAGAATGGGGGATACGAGAGCATGTTTGAAGGAGGAGGGGAAGATGCCAGTGGAGAGGGAGAGATTAAAGAGGTGAGCGAGGTGGGAGCAGGTGGTGGGGGAAAGGGAGCGAAGAAGGTGGGAGGGGATGGGATCCAGGGGGCAGGTAGTGGGGGGGGATGATAAAATGAGAGAGTGGACTTCCTCGCCGGTGGTGGGACGGAAGGAGTGGAGGGGAAGGTGGTTGGGGGGGGAGGACAGAAGAGTGGGAGGGGTGGAAGAGAGAGTGGAGGAGGAGATTTCAAGTCGGATGGCCTCGATTTTAGAGGAGAAGAAGGAGGCAAAATCAGAGGCAGTCAGGGAGGAGGGGGTGGGGGGGAGGGGAGGGGGCCAGGAGAGTGCTAAAGGTGGCAAAGAGGCGGCGGGGGTTAGAGGACTGGGAAGAGATGAGGGATTTAAAGAAAGATTGTTTAGCGAGTGAGAGGGCAGAGCTGTAGGATGAAAGGATGAATTTAAAGTGGAGGAAGTCAGCCAGGGAGCGGGATTTTCTCCAGTGACGTTCGGCAGAACGGGAGCATTTTTGGAGGAAGCGGGTAAATTTGGAGTGACAGGGTTGGGGTTTGGAGCAGCGGGGGTGGACGGAGTGGGCAGGGGCAACCGCGTCCAGAGCGGAGGTGAGGGTGTGATTGTAGAGGGAGACCGCCTGGTTGGGGCAGGCCTGGGAGGAAAGGGGAGAAAGGAGGGTATCGAGAGAGGAGGACAGAGAGGCAGGGTCAAGAGCATCGAGGTTGCGTATGGACAGAGTAGGTTTGGGCAGGGGGAGGGGAGCAGGAGAAGAGGAGAGAGAGAAGGAGAGGAGATGGTGGTCGGATAGAGGAAAGGGAGAGATGGAGAAGTCGGAGAGATTACATAGGTAGGAGAAGACAAGATCAAGGGAGTGACCAAGGGAGTGGGTAGAGGAGGAGGTCCATTGGGTGAGACCAACGGAGGAAGAGAGGGTGAGCAGTTTGCTGGAAGCAGGGTAGGTGGGGTTGTCGATGGGGATATTAAAGTCACCGAGAATGATCGAGGGGAGATCGAAGGAGAGGTAGTGAGGAAGCCAGCTAGCAAAGTTGTCAAGGAAGAGGGAGGTGGGGCCAGGGGGGCGGTAGATGACAGTGACGCGGAGATGGATGGGGTAGAAGAGGCGGATGGAGTGAGCTTCAAAAGAGGAGAAGGAGAGGGAGGGTTCAGGGGGAATGACACGAAAAGTACAGGTGGAGGAGAGGAGGAGGCCAACTCCACCGCCAGGGCGGGCACCAGGCCTGGCGGAGTGGGTGAAGGAGAGGCCACCATAGGAGAGGGCAGCGGGGGAAGTAGTATCAGAATCGGAGAGCCAGGTTTCAGTAACGGCAAGAAGGTTAAAGGAGTTGGATAGAAAGAGGTCGTGGATAGCAGTCAGCTTGTTGCGGACGGATCTGGCATTCCAGAGGGCACAGAAGAAAGGGGGAGAGGAGAGGGGGGAAATGGGGATGAGGTTAGCAAGATGAGCAGCGCGCGGGGGATGGCGGGGAGGAACGGGAGAGGTAGGGCGGGGGGAGAGTATGGGTATGGAGTGAGAGCGGGGAGGCATAGTAGGGAGAGAGAGTAACAGAACAGTGAGATAGTGGGGACAGTGAAAAACAGGTAAGAACAAAGGCAGGAAGACAATGAAAAGGTGGAAGATAATAACGAATTAGGGCGTGGAGGGCATGGAACAACAGTACAGTGAGATAATAAGGACAATGAAGACAGGTAAGAATGATAGCAGAACAGTAAGATAATAAGGACAGCGGATAACAGGTAAGAATAAGCAGGGAGACAATAGCAAGATGGAGGACAATAACCAATTAGGGCGTGGAAGGCAAAGAATAATAGAAGGAGAGGTAATAAGGACAATGGAAATAGGCAAGAATAATAACAGGTAAAACTAGTTGCTGGTAAATATAAAATCAGGAAAAACAAGATAAAGGCATATAAATAGTAGAATAATAACAGGTAAAAAGTAGAAACTTGTAAATGTACAATCAGGAAAAACAAAATAATGGCATATAAAATAATGTTTTATATGCAGTTGATGCAGTTAAGCCAGGGATTCAGCAGGAGAAGGGTTAACTGACAAGCCGGGTCGGTACACAGTTGATCAGTTGCTGCAGATAAGCCAGGGATTCAGCAGGAGAAGGGTTAATTGACAAGCCGGGTCGGTACACAGTAGATCAGTTGGTGCAGATAAGCCAGGGATTCAGCAGGAGAAGGGTTAATTGACAAGCCGGGTCGGTACACAGTAGATCAGTTGATGCAGATAAGCCAGGGATTCAGCAGGAGAAGGGTTAATTGACAAGCCGGGTCGGTACACAGTAGATCAGTTGGTGCAGATAAGCCAGGGATTCAGCAGAAGAAGGGTTAACTGACAAGCCGGGTCGGTACACAGTAGATCAGTTGATGCAGATAAGCCAGGGATTCAGCAGGAGAAGGGTTAATTGACAAGCCGGGTCGGTACACAGTAGATCAGTTGGTGCAGATAAGCCAGGGATTCAGCAGGAGAAGGGTTAATTGACAAGCCGGGTCGGTACACAGTAGATCAGTTGATACAGATAAGCCAGGGACTCAGCAGGAGAAGGGTTAATTGACAAGCCGGGTCGGTACACAGTAGATCAGTTGATGTAGATAAGCCAGGGATTCAGCAGGAGAAGGGTTAACTGACAAGCCGGGTCGGTACACAATAGATCAGTTGGTGCAGATAAGCCAAGGATTCAGCAGGAGAAGGGTTAATTGACAAGCCGGGTCGGTACACAGTAGATCAGTTGATACAGATAAGCCAGGGACTCAGCAGGAGAAGGGTTAACTGAAAAGCCGTGTCGGTACACAGTAGATCAGTTGATGCAGATAAGCCAGGGATTCAGCAGGAGAAGGGTTAACTGACAAGCCGGGGAGGAGGAGGAGGAGAAAATGAAGGAGGAGCTGAAAGCAAGCAATTCAGCAAAGTATGTTGGCCTTGTCGATCAAGTACTTCATTCGCTTCACAATGATCCTCGAGTTATTAAGATCTTGAACTCGGATCAGTACGTTTTGGCCACTGTGCTTGATCCAAGGTTTAAGATCTACATTGAGTCTTTACTTGTAAATGAGCGAGATGTGAACTTTTGCAAGGAGCTATTGCTCAGCAAGTTGGCCGCTGAACTGGGCCTCGGCTTGACAACGTGTCCTCCTTCACTTCCTCAAGCTGCTGCTGCTTGTAAAAAAAATAAATTTCCCAAAAAGAAGCAGGGAAGACGCAGGGGGCAGACCAGAACAATTTAACATCTGGGCTGGTTTGAAGGATTTTTTAAAAAAATTTGTCACTTTGCCCATAACTCCATCCAATAGGAGTATAAACATGCAAAGGACGGTGGAGGATTACTTTCAAGAGGTAGTTGATATGGAAATGTCAGACAGTCCCTTTCCTTACTGGGAAGAAAAGCAGGCCATTTGGAAACCCATGTACAAACTTGCTTTGCAATACTTAAGCTGCCCACCCTCCAGTGTGTACTCTGAACGAGTGTTCAGCACAGCAGGGAACTTAGTCAGTGATCGCCGTAGAAGGTTACTTCCCAAAAATGTGGAGAAAATGATGTTTATAAAAATGAACTACATCTTCCACGAGGAAGACCTTCACAATCCAAGACAACCAAGCACTGACTGTTCTCTAATGGTGGATTCAAGCGGCGATGAATTGATAGTCTGTGATGATGACGTACACACTGATGAGGGTGAGGATGAAGCTGAAGATGATGACGATAACATCTTTTTAAAACTTTCTATGTAAGTGTAGGGTGCAATCTACCCCCAAAGAGGAAAGGGACTTGTGGCATTTCCATATCACGTACCGTCTTGAAAGGCTGCTGTTTGGGCAATTTCTCCTTAAGGGTAGGGTGTCAGACAGAGTGACCCCAAACTGGCTTTATCCATTTCAATTAATATTGTACAGTCTATAACGGCTGAATTTTTTTGTTTTTTTCAACAAGTGGAGAGGGGCCTAGAGAGCCAGAAACCAAACTGGCTTTGTCCATTTCTTTACATATTTAACTATAAGTGTAGGGTGTAATATACATCCAAAGACGATGGCTGCATTGCCAATATGCATAGATGGAGAGGAAGACAATCTGTTTTGTGTGTAGAATAAATTAAGGCCTACCTACCAGGAATTAAACAGTTTTTTTGATAATTTATTAGCTTTACAATTAGATTACTTATCTATGAAACAGGTGGAGCACTAAATTGGGTTATTTTAGGCCCAAAAACATTGATTTTCCAACTAAATAGCAAAACAAAACCAAACAAAACCAAAACCAAAACCAAAACACGCAATGGCGGTTTTGCAAAACCAAAACACGACGGTAATCCAGATCCAAAACCAAAACACGGGAGTCAGTGACCATCTCTAGTTTTCAGTGCTGTTCAGCTCTGCTCCGAAGAGCAGAGCCTTACCGTGCATGTGCAGCCCTGTCACGTAACCCAGGTCCTTGGATCACTGCTATTTGGATGCCTGTGCACATGCCAGAGTTATCATTCGGCGCATGCGCACAGGGATTGAGAGGAGGAATGAAGAAGCCACCCAGAATCACATTACAAAGACAGAGTGGTAAGTGAGGTTTTTTGGGGTTTTTTTTTTTTGTTTGTTTTTTACAGGAACAGGAGTTTATCGGAACTGCTGTTCCTGTGTAGATTTTTTGATAAATATGAAAAATAGTTCAACCCTTATCAATGCAAAAAGGATTGAAAACTATTTTTCATTTTTTGAGGTGCGTCTTAAATATGCTTCTTTGTCTCTTAGCCAACAGAAACACTTTTTATAAACGGCAGATTTATAGCTTCACATACAAATACATTGCCAATGATAACACAGGAGTACCCAACCTAACCTAAGCCATGCTCAATACCAGTAAGGACATCCCCCTTTCCCAGTAGCTCACACCCTTTTAGGGTGTCAAAAATAGGACTGGGTCACAAAAATCCTGACTGTCGGTAGCTATGCTTGTGTAATAATATACATTCATTACTTTGCTCACCTGCAAGGGATATTCTATAGGCAACAAAGGAACAATAGACTGAAATGTATAAACTTGAAAAACACTATTTTTCATCATCATTTATTACACAGCATTATTCATTTAATGCCTGCATGCTATTTACTTTGAATGGAGTTAAAAGAGTAATGACAACACCTACAAATATATAAATAAATACAAGTATACAAAAATAAGATACTCTGAGCTATTTATCTATGACCATATTGGACGCTTCGAGAAAGTGACAACAAACCCTACTTTTTAAAACTTTTTTTTTTTTTTACTTATTAATCAAGTCAGCAGACGGGTTCCCAGATAAAAGTGCAGCTGTCTATTCTGACACTCACCCCAAGTATTTGATCTCTCAATGGTCTTTCTAATGCAAAGCCAAGATAGGTTTAATGTAATGTATTTCTTCTGCCCTGTACACCATTGTGAAATATCTTGATGACATCTATTCTTTCACATCCAAATGTCAGTGAGAACAATTCACATGCGTTGATGTGACAAACATTAGGAAATAGAGGGAAAGCCTCCATAGTACAGACAAGTACATGTTCTCTGCACCAATAAATCCAGTGCCACGTGCACTCACTTATTTACTAAATACACATATACATATTACTGATTAACAACTATTGATTGCAAGTTGTTGGTTAACTACAAGGTTACTCTTTTAATTATTTTTGAGTGACTATATGTGCACAGTGGTATTCTACCACTGTTCAGCCACTTATGAATGCAGCCATTCTTGGGGATCATTGATCTCTATATAAATTGGGTGCATAATGCATATATTTTTTGGTGGGGGCCTTTTTTTTTTTTACAAGACCAACTCAAGGTCAAAAACCCAGTGTTCATTTTCTTTTTGGCATTTTGCAATCTGTTATATAGACATCTTTGATAGATATCAATAATCCCAAACCCTGACATCATGAGCACTGTATATACAGATGGGGTATGCATAGATTTTAAAACATGGCAGAATAATGCTTGTGTGCCCTATGGCTGGTATGCAAAGTATGCCATCAACAACATCAATAGATTATACAATGTGACAGGTATTTGTACTGTATGAGGCAGACCTTATAAAGACATGCAGACATACCCGTACAATGATCCTTTCAGAGACATGAGCCACTACCAGAGAGGACTCCTCCTTACTTTCAGCATACAGACCAACCACCAACATGAAATACCTGAACAAATTAGAACCGGGACATATTAAGTCTCCAAAATGTACAAACAGTGCCTGACCAAAAAGAGGGGAAACATATAGCTTCAGCTCCAGGCACATCTCACAAAACAGACATAACAGAGCTGTAGTAGAAACAATCTAACATATTTGAGCCAATAGAATATATAAAGACCATCTGCACAGAAGGAATAGCTTTAAAAATAAATGCAAATTAAAACTGTATAGAACAGGTAATATAATATTTCGCAATGTAGCAGAGTGAATGTGGATCAAGCTTATGGACAAAATTGGGCCATCATTTATTTCTAAAATATTATGAAACACTAAATCAATCAATCAATTTAGCACACTGAATCCTCAGTACCTTTGATCTGGATTTGGTTTCCCTTTCTTCCGCATATTATTGGCAGTAGTTTCACTAAAATGTAATCTTCCCAATGTTACTTTAGTGATCTGGTCTGGTGGTAAATGTACCCTACAAATGAAAAAAAAATGCAAAATGTCAGTCAGTAATTTTCAATTCCCAAGACAAAAGCCAGGGCTTGTGGTACTGATAATAAATAGTTCCCTCAAGGTTAGCCAAAATTCTAATCTTACAAAACTGTTGAAAAACCAATTAGATATAATAAAAAAAATTCCACTTTATTACTTATTGTCTACAATTTTTTGTGCACTTCCTATCTAAATATAGCACCAGAAGTAGACGTATGTATCAACATTTTTATGTTCACATGTAACTATTTCAGAGATTTTTTTAAATGATCATCAGAGTTTACAATTAAGCCAGGTAAAATGACAAAGAACATATCATATGGTACATAATGCCAATACTGTCAACTAGAAAACGGGTAAATATGTCAATTTCTGGGAAACTCTTCTGATCTTGTTTAAGGGAGGGAGAGAGAAAATTGGGGAATGGGAAGGAAATACATGCACTTGGGTTGAGGAGTGACGGTTGGGAGGTTCCTGATACAGGAGAGATCTATTATATAAATCTGTAAGGATTATTCACCTCCCTGACTCAAAATCATCTGACTCCTTATGGAGTAAACTGCTATATTTTACCTAATTTTGTGTATCTTTTCCTAACAACTGAGAATGTTAATAAAATTTTTCTGCTTCTTTCTATGTAACTTTCCTGATAGTAGAATGAATAGTCTTCATTCATCAGTGAGTGATGAAATAGAGATTTGCAGGTACTTCCCATGACCGTGTGTAGACAAACACAGGTGGATGATATGAAGAGACAGGGAAAGAGGTAGAGGAGGGAGAGAGACCTGGGAGGGGGCTGACAGCTTATTTCTGTATGATCAATATGGGTGTTAGACGCTGTTGAGCCCCTGGCAGCACAGAGATTGTGGGAACATTGCAGTGGCAGATACAGAGGGGACGATTGGGGTGATCACCACCCCTCCTCCAGCAGAGACGTGCTGCCTGAGGCCGCACACTTCATACATGTTTTAAACACCATCATAGCACCCGGGCAGCATTTTCTGCCTGCTTCTCTTAAAAGTCTAGATCCGCCCCTGGAACACTGTGATAAACAAAAAAACAGGTGGGCAGAACCAAGTGGCTCCCATATAACAAGTACCGATTTGCATATCTATTGGGTCACGTTTGAAACTCATGAAAATATTAAGTGTTCCTCAGTAGTAAAAATTTTGAGTTTTCATAAAGGTTCATTTGAATTGGTTAATAGATATGCAGAGAGAGTCACATGGTCTCCAAAAATAATATAAATGATGGCCATATTGCTTCATTTGCCATTAGGGAAGCGCAAGTATGGTAAAGTCCTCTCCCATGTCCTCAACACACACACTGAGTTCCAGTGTAATGCAATGCACCTTGGAATCACCTGCAGGTTGACACTCTATTGTTCCTATGTAACAAATACCAAGAAATATTCTTCTCTACCAATTTGCAACTCTGCAGTTTTAGGGGCGCACGCATGTAAAGTAAATCCTTGTCATGATGTGAGTGCACTGCTGTTACTTTTTATTGTGGTGCTTTGTATTTTATCTGTGCCTTCCTTCCTTTTTGCTTTATATTTTCATGACATTTTCACAGCAAAACCAGATCTACCATCTACAACCCCTCTCTCACATCTAGATGCAAGTGTGTGTAACACACTGTGTCCCTTACTTTCTGTCAATCCTCTAACTTGGTGCCCAGATGCATATAAAATGTGCCCTGTATCAGAATAAGTGCAGAAATGAAAGGCAACAGCAGTACCTTCTTCACTGTAAAAACTTGGGTGTACAGAATGTGGTACACAGGTGGGCCTAGTAATCCACCACTGTACACAGAGTTATATGAGGTGTTATCCTATTGCTCAGCAAGTACTAGTGATGGTAACATGTTAAAGCAAATAACGGCTACAATGATGCTGTGTGGGAAAAAAGGCAAACGTTATTATCATCTTTCTATCTGGGTTTAGTGCGCCCCTCCCCCTTCATGTTCTGCCCTCCTCTATAATTGATGCCATATAATAAAAATCTGCTGGGGGCTACCTGATATTCATAAGAGAGAAGCCACCCAGCACTGTAAGACAGGAGACTGCCCCAATCTTTCAGTTTCTGGTGTGTTTGCTTCAGAGAGAACAAAGAAAACACCTGGAAACTATATTATTATTATTAATTCTATTCAAAATTAACAAGTGCCTGACTCCTGAGTGATATTTTGCTTGTGGAGAATAAATATAATTCATAGAAGTAATTGGGGTGGTTTCCACTCGCTGCCCAAAACCATACATGTCAACTGTCCCGGAATGTCCGGGAGACTCCCGGATTCCGGGTAGGACTCCCGGGCCAGTATGGCAGCCTCCCGAATCTGCCCACTTCACTAGGAAGTGAGCAGAATTAGAGCCAAAATACAGCGATTCTCAGGGAATCGTGGCATTTGGCCCCGCTATAAAATGACACGTTCTGGAGATGCTTTACCAACCCCCCAGTGTCCATCATAATGACACTACATAATGACATCTGGGGCTAGAACCCTTGCCAAATTCTGCGTACAGGCTGTCAACTACATGGACTAAATGTGTCTGCAGTTCCACCAGTGTTGTTTAACCTAAGGTTCATAATCTAAAAAACAAATTGCAAACAATTATTGTTAGAACTTATATATATATTTTTCACATGCCGATTCATATGTCACTTCTTAAATGTCTTACGTTTTTGACTTATCAATTAAACCATAAAGAGATTAGTAGCAATAAACAAAGTTATTTTCATGAATAATACAACATTTTAATATCCGTCTGCTGGGAGGAAAGTGTTCATCCATAATAAAGCAAAAAGCATGCAGATCAGCAGTTATATCTGAGAGGGGGAAAAGAGAGACTTACGTAACCAGATTAAAAGGTCTTTTGCTGCGGTCTGACTGAGACTGCTCGATGGTGATTGTTTGGTTCGTAGATTCTACCTAAGTACAAAAACAAATGTTTTCTATTCCGTGGCGTATTAAAATAATATAAAGCATTACAATTTTACAATATTATGGAGCAAAATCAACAATAATTTTATCACAGTATGGAGATTAGATGCAAGACTCAGACGGGAATTCAATACCCCCCGAATTAGTGCAGCGTTAAATGTATTACCGTTATTACGGTAATTTTAACCCGGCTTTCTGCTCGCAGCTCACGGAGCTGTGAGCAGAAGGTTGGCGTTGAAACTACCATAATAACGGTAATTGAACGCATTATTACCGTACTAACGGTAATAATACGCAGGCTGTGTTACTGGTAGAGGGGGAATTCAATTGGCCTATAAGGGGAAATTCCACTGACCGCGTTACTGATACAGGGGGAATTCAATTTGCCTATAAGGGGGAATTCAACTGACCGCATTACTGGCAAAAGTAACAAGGCCTGCGCATTATTACCATTATTACGGTAATACTGCACTTAATTACCGTTATTACAGTAGTTTCAACGCTCCCTGAGCTGCGAGCAGAAGATCGGGTTAAAATTACCGTAATAACGGTAATACATTTAACGTCGCACTAATTCAGGGGGTATTGAATTCCCTCCATAGCATGAATTAGCCAAGAGCCAAAAGAAATGTATAATTTGCAGCATATTTCTCAAAATACTATATTATTCAACATATAAGAAATGGTATGGCAAAGCCTGTAACAGAACAGAATGCTTCTGGTCAGGTGAACAAATGAACAGCTTATGTAGTACACTATAGGTGGACTGGATATTGATTACACGCCACAGTACAAAACTACAGGAGTGGTACTGTGTACCAAATGTTCTAATTAATAACTCAATTCCTCCAGTGTATGTGCTGCCTCTGTGCTATTTATCAGAGAGTTGCGAATTAAGTATTCCAGGATAGGCAAAGCCACGGCAAGAAAACGGTTACTCTGTAAAGAAATGTTCTCCAGTCATATTATTCAATCTACCCCTTTTTTCTAGTGACAATAAGCTAATTTCTAAAAGTGAGAAAGAGATGCATGAGTGCACGAGTACATGAGTGCACCCACTTGCAAAAACAAGATTTTGTTTTGCGGTACAAGATTTAAATGAGAGAACATCTATGAACAAAGCATATTTAGGGGAGCTCTCTGCTCTGGGGAAGGGTGCATAATGACTTGAGATGGTGTCATCCTACACTTTCAAAGATACACATTTTGCACCTACCAGTGTAACATAAACATACAAACACAACACAACTGTAACAACGACAGCCCCAATGTATCCTCACTCCCTTCATGAAATGAAATGCGTCTGGTGGACAAGTAGGCGCATGTGTGGGGAAAAAAGCTGCAGTGAAACAGTCTTTCAAGGCAGAGCATTTTGCCACTAGCACTTATTTTCCCAGTACTTTATCTTGTGTAATCTCCCTTGTGAATTTAACGGTAATTTAGCTGCATATTGTTTTATACTATAGTACGATCAAAGTGACACACCAGTAAAGATGGCCACAAGCTTCGCAATATCACTGTTGCTATAGGGCGACCGGCCCTGTATGGCAGATGGTGGCCCCAAAAGAAGCACAATGCCCAATAATGGTGTCATTGAGATCATTCAGATTATTAGGTATGTTGGAAAAATGCAGTAGGAGGATGACTGCTATTGGCTTGCGTGTGATCGTCTAGTACTCTAACTCTCAGGCTCCCGCTCAAGTCTGGAGTGATCCAGTTGCTTGGCCTGAGGGATGGACGTCTGGATCATTGCTTAGGTGTTGGTTGCTTAGTACTTTGGTTGAGTGTTAACATCAGCCCACAAATGAGCAGGTTCCGTCTGTAAAAAGTTACAGACTTAATACATATAGCACTAACAGTATTATCAATGTATGATTATATTGTCTATTCCCACTGTACACTGCAGCAAAATATAGTAACACTTTATAAATAAAAGATAGTAATAAATATATATTTTTATAAATGCATTGTATCCTACCTTCACCCCAAAGACTTTCAAATAAAAGCTTTCAATAGGATTCAGGCCCAGCTGTGTTTTGATATGTTTGGGGTTTCCAACAACTCTGATATGAACTGTGACCTGAAAATGGTTCTTTTTCTGGCATACATAGGCTTCATCCACTGTTGAAAAGTTAAATCCTTTGTCGGTGATTACTTGGTATCCCACAGCAGGACTGCAAAAAGTAACAGTCTGATTCAACAAAACACTCAAGAACATGAAGGTGACTTGATAGTATTCTAAGCACAGAAGTATATAATGAGTAATGTGGCCACACATGTGTTGCTTGTTATTTTTGTATGACAGCATTCTTCAAATGTAGAGCACAATAGAATATGTTGATACCCAACTGTACACTATGAGGAATAAATATGTTGCAGAGCTTACTACGCATATATTGTACTTAGACCGCTTTAGTGCATAAAGTGTGCTCTTGTACTTTGATTTGTGTTTTATATAACCATTTATGGCAGTGCCACACCTTTCCATATATATGACAAATTAGGCCAAATCTCCATGTTGATGTGGATTATTTTGAGGGTTGTGGCTGGCTTATTTTTGACCCAATACCCCATCCATATGTTCATAGAGGTTTTTAATTAGAGTTGCATATAGCCTTAGTTCCTCCCAATCTTATTTAAAGTCTATCGGCAAATGCCACAGAAAGAGCGAAGGTCCCAAACAAATCACCTAAGGGAGGACCAGATTGTACAGTTCTGGTTGTTCGGTGGCCAGGTAGAAAGACAACATTGCAATGGGGGCCATGATTCCTGGATTACTAATAATAAGTCGTATAGATATTCCCAACAGATCATTTTGGGGCTGTCACACACTACAATGACAAGCCAGTTTGGTTAAAAAAAAAGACAAAACTATCAATTATCAACCAGATGTGTGGTTAGTTTAAGTAAGGCTTGATCAAATTGAGACTAATTATTTTATTAGACAAATCAAAGCAGAGACAGCTGTTTATCACAAGGAACGTTTTAAAGGGTATTTCCACTTTGGACAACCCCCTATCATTATGATTAGTCACCCACTACATGCCCCCCCCCCCCCCACCCCTACCAGGTAACTGAATCTTTACCTCTGTTTCCTGAATGCCTATTGTATATGTATTGTTGTGGAATACCAATTATTGTTTATTGACTGTATGAATGTCAAAAATCAATCTAAGAGGCACTGTACAGAATGGTTTCTTTTTATTTATTTTTTTTAAATGTCCATCTCACACAATAACTGTCCATACTCCTGAATCTGACCCAATTTCATTGGATTCAATACATTGTGTCAATATTTGGGGACAAAGCTTGCGTGGTTTTTAAAGAAAATATCAATTTATGTGAAAATATATGACAGATAAATGCTTTCAATGTTAGGTTTAATTCTAATACAGTATTGTACAGTATAATAATTATAGTAATGAGTGATGAGCTTATATGTAGAATATAAATAAATAAATGTGTCAACTTTGGCTTTGAAATGACCAGTAAATCCAAAAATGGAAACTTTCATATATAATGTAGGTAACAAATGATTTAATCTTAGCCTGAGGTTCCATTGCAGCTTTGTTTAAAGTTTTAAACAGATCATTTTATTTCTTCTCCAGATATCACAAATAGCTGCAGTAATCCTCACAAACCTCTGTCATTTTATAAAGTGGTGGTGGTGGTGGTATAAGAAAATATAGCTTTGTGTTTAATATATATATATGAATATCTAAAAGTGGTTTTATTTGCTCTTGCTAATCTGTTAGGCTAGCTGCTGTGAAGACATTGGTGATATACTTACATTTGCTCAGAAAGGGTATTATACAGGCTGCTCCAGTGTGATGTCTGGTAGGGTTTCCACATCAATGACTGATAACATTTGTCCATAGAAGACACTGTTTGTCCGTCACTTTCATATCCATGTACGTCCATGATACAATCTACTGGTGAAGCTACAATGAAATCAACATAGTCTTCATGGATTCTTATATTTAATAAATGATATATAAAAGACAAATGGAATGATTTAAGATCAAAACACGTTTAGGAAAGAATACAGCATCATAGAAATCAATAATATATTTTCTTTATTCCCCCATTGTGCTGTATGAGAAGGAGCATTCACACTACAATAGGGCACAACTCTGTTATGGTCAATATGATTTGTAACTGTGAAAACTCCCATGTATTTATTACATGTAACTTAACACATACAACAGTACATAACACAACATAACAAGTAATTACTTTGTCTCGTCTCTCTATTCCAAGTCTGTGACAATTTCTCTCTATCATCCAAATGTGAATGTTTCCTTTTCTTTGCTGAAGAGAATGAAGTCCTGAAATAAAGTTGGCCAAATGTTAATTGAGAAGGGAAATTAGAGATTTGTAAACACTGTAAAGTGGAAAAATTATAGAAGATATGTTTAAAGGTCATTATACTGTAATTATAGTGTGATTTAATACGCTCAGTGCCAGATCATAAGCATGTAATTGTCCCTAAGATTCTAGATTTATATACCTATGCTTGCTTCAACAAGCCTTGCACAAAATATAAGCTGGACTATTGAAAAAGATTGTGACAGCTGTAGGGAGTATGGTGGACTCTGTCCCTGTACTAAACTAATTTCCACCCTTTCATTCCACCCTGAAAATGTATTGTGCTAGCTCATGGATTAATAATGCACAGCCATCATTAAAATATATTACATAGGGCACAACAAGAGAAAATATTTCTTTATTCAGTTCAATTAAGAAGAGTTCATTTTATTAGATATTTAAACATAGCTATTTTTACTAGATATTTAAACTAAAAGGCTGGAAAGTTGCTCTAAAGCAGGAAGCCTAGTGACTGGGGTGTCAGGCCGTGCTTATCTGTACTGTACTTTCTATATTACCCGTTTTCTTTTTGTAACTAACCATTGCTCATAATTTTATAAAGCCATGCCGAATAATATGCGGACAACAAAGTGTAATATTAAAGTAAAATGTTTGTGGATTTTATTTAGTTAGGTATTCCAGTGCCATCTAGTGTTTTACTTAAGGTTCTGTGAATAATACATATTTGCCAAGCATGGATCGTATGGAGGTCTGACAGTGCGGATTTCGTTATATCAGCTAAACACTCCATTGTTTGGATCGTATATTGGCATCACAGGAATTTTCAGTAGTTTTTCAGAATCAAACTTGTTTCAATTGGAATATGTCTAAAAAGCAATTGTATTAGGTTTGGATATTGCCTTTTGTTAAGGATGCACTGTGACTGCACTTTATCATACTAAAACAGATGAAGAGTACTTGTACCCTAAGGTCCTCCCTCATTAGAGGTTTTTAGTGTAATCATTGTAGGTTTTAATTTTTATTATTTTTAATAAATGTTTGGTGTTTTTTTTAGCAGTACCTTCTACATGTTTTTTAGTCATATCATATCAGCACAGGGTATATGGTATTTTTTTTGTTTGAAGTTTCTACTTTTGGGTGAGGTTTTTTACACCGGTGGTAGTCACTTTAATGATGCTGTAAACACCAACAGTGTTTACAGCGACATAAATAATCTGAATGTAAACACAGTGACATGTTAAAAACACAGACGTATACAGACTCACCACAGTTGCGATGTGAGGAGAGCCCGACACTTTAAAATGACGTCACTTTGAACCGCGACTTGAATATTTAAAGCGGCAGTGCAATGAAACTGGCGTACGATCATGCAATGTAAGTATGAAATTTACAGTACCAGGATTAGGATTTGGGTACTTACATTACATGATCATACGCCGGATCCGTTGCATTGCCGCTTTAAATATTAAAAAAATCAAACAATGCCTTTTCCAGCATGATGGAGCACCTTGCCATAAGGCAAAAGTGATAACCAAGTGGTTCGGGGATCAAAGTCTCCAAATTTTGGGTCCATGGCCAGGAAACTCTCCAGACCTTAATTCCATTGAGAACTTGTGGTCAATCCTCAAGAGGTGGGTGGACAAACAAAAACCCACAAATTCTGACAAACTCCAAGCATTAGGCAGGAATTGGCGGCCATCAGTCAGTATGTGGCCCAGAAGTTGATTGATAGCATGACAGGGCGAATTGTAGAGGTCTTCAAAAAGAAGGGACAACACTGCAAATATTGACTCTTTGCATAAACTTAATGTAATTGTCAATAAAAGCCTTTGACACTTATGAAATGCTTGTAATTTTACTTCAGTATAACATAGCAACATCTGACAAAAAGGTCTAAAAACACTGAAGCAGCAAACTTTGTGAAAACCAATAGCTTGACTGTATAGGATAACCTGTCGTGTGTGCTTTGTGGACAGCCATTGCTACTAGTGTGATACTATGTGAGATTTGATGCTTCTGTACAAAGTTAATGTGTGGCCCACTTGTTAAGGACCATTTGTTAAGCTCCTGTAAAATTGAAGTCACCATTTATTATACTAAGCTCCATAATATAATATGAAAACATAAGACTGTAGGCCGAGTGCTTTTATACAGGTTAGGAAACCTTAATGTAATTTGATCCTTGTATTTACACCACTGTAGGAACAAACACAAAATGAAAAAGGAAAGCCATTGTAATGTTAAGGTAACAACTTGGTAACACAATTTTAGAAATGGAAACAGAAAGGTACGGCATTGACAAGATCTACGCAATGGATGAACAATATATCATGCTTTTTTAACTACACCTAATACATAATTACAGGCTTATTTACCTATAAATATCTGTAGATATATTGTTTTAATAATAAATAATGTCAATTTATCGATTATAAGGTTATTTTGCACACAGCTGCATAGCCATAGGTTATCAGTATATAATATGTATTATATGCTGATAAACCAGTTTAGCATTTGCAATTGAGTGCTTAACTTCTTGAACACTGATAGCGTGAAGATCAGTGGAAAATTAATCTAAATGTTCTTTATACTCACCCAGGCTGAAGCCTACTTAGTACTAGACAATCTATTGTACCGTACCTATTAGAAATATAGTATGTGTTGTTCATTATTAGACTAGATAAGAAAATAGAGGCCAAGTGGTCATGCATAGCTATCTGATAAATAATACTATAAATGTTGTTGCAATGAATATCTCAATTGAGCCACACCTCAGTTGTCAATACATCCGTGTCCTTACTTCTCAATGAGAATCTCAGATAAAACGCCTTACAGACAAGCTAAAGCATTTACAAATGTAATGACTAGAGTTGGTGCCTATCTGTTATAATCTATCAAAGCAAAATGCAGAGGATGTCTTTGGATGATATTATTCAAGAATGGTAAAAGCTCATTCAGTAGCTACATTGTAGTAAAATCAGAGCTAGCTCATTAGAGGCTTGGTCCAGAATAATCACACAAGCACAAAAGCTGCAGAGATACTGGAGTCATGTAGCAGTCATGGGCCAAAGATGTCCCTGGACATACTGCCATCACATGGTAACAGGTATCCAACATATTATGAGATTCATAAAAAAATGTTTTTACATAATATCTTTTGAAATAAAGAAATACAATATGATCAGAGAATCATGGGTTGATGGGGGAGGGGTATTTGAACATTTATTGGCCAAGTAGTACAATATACCACAATAGCTAATTTACAGTGACGTGTTCAAACAATACCTGTTGCCTGGAGATAGCCTTTGCTGAGAATATGAATGGTTATATTCCATGCAGGATGGTGTTGGAGAACCATTCCATGGAGTCCCTGGATTATTCACTTTCATACAGCTGTCCTGTGAAGCACTGAAAGAATGGACTCCAGAGACAGTGTTTGGTGACCGCTCCATGTACCGGCAGGATCCAGAGGAATGTGTAGAAAGGGAGGGCTGAAACCCATTGGGCCAGCAAGGAGTGTGGATTACACCTGAAATGGAAAATAATTGGGAATACAGAAAGGACAACCATGACCAATGTCTACATGTCATTAAGAACCAGATCAGCAGCAGCTTGTGCAGCTACCCTATGATATTGGGTCCTGTGCTATTGATCTAACACAATATTTGGATTGTGGTTGGAGATAGTAAATATAAATCTAGCAGAAAGAAACTACTGAATAATTTTCCGAGCCATCAAAACTGATAAACTTTCAAAAAAGTCAAGATAGCGAGGTCTCCTCATCCCCTACTACCAATCAGAATATGTTATTGCCTTTACTTCCACAAGTACATATATAGTATATAGAAAGAGCTGGGCATAATAATTTTGCTTAGCAATTATTTGCATAGCCATTTAATAATTAAACATGTTATTAGAGCACAATCTCTGTTTACTCTTACTTCTCTACCTGATTTAATAAGAACAAAGACTGAGTTGAGAAGCAATGTTTCTGCACATAATTGTTTAAATTATAGTACTTTTTTGTATGTTCTATAAAACAACCATCAGAGTAGGGAGAACACACTAGATTTCTTTTTTCTCATATAATGTCATTCTACTGCACAGTTCGCACACTGAACACTGCAATAACATGATCCTTACACTTCTTATGGCTATTTTTCACAGTCAGTAGGATCTTATTGGGCCAGCTGTGGTGCTAGTGACCTGAACAATTCTCATTGATGGCTACCTTATATCTAACAGTAAACTCCATGCAAAATTTTCTTTGGTGAATGTTGTCTAACATAGAATCAAAATAATCCCTGTAGAATGTTTTCCAAGTCCCTTCCATTAGAATAGGCAAATAGACAACATTTTGCCTAAGGTAATCTGGAGGAGCTGTCTCAGGCAGCATCATTAAGAAGTCAGCAAATTGTAGCTAGTCCAATTAAGACTGCACATATTGCTGTCACTATCAGAATAAGCGCTTTCTCCCTTGGTGATGGATCTAAAATTGAATAAAATAATAGTGTGTTTTCAGTAGCATATGCTACAATAAAAACATGGTCATGTTTGTTTGCATAAGGAATTAGAAGGCTGCTATTTTATGTACCATAGCAGGGAACAAAACGGCTAGGTCTCAAAATGGTTTGCTCCGTGAATATTTTACTACAACAGTGCATGCAAAATATTAAAAATACTGTATATTATGTGCATAGCTTAAAAACAATCATGCTATACCAAATATGCAGGAATATGGAACTAAGACGGTGGTCCAGTTTAACTGAATGTCTGAGATTAATCTACATATTTATCATTGACAAAACTTTTAAGAGACCCAATCCTACAACTATGGCACAAATAAAGCTGGTTATACCTGCAGAATTCACAGGTAATGTATGCGTATGACCAATAATCTGGTCCGATGCAAATTGATTTTATTGGGCTTCTGGCTTATGTTTGGGCCACAAACTTTGCAATTTGGAGTCAGTTGCCTGATATCACTGTGGATATTGCAGTATTTATATCTTAACATATCCATAACATATACAGGATCTAGAGCAATCCTAGACTATTGCACATAAACTAAATTGTGATTGATTTAATAAATTCCTTTATGCACATGTTCTTTTTTCTGTGTCCCAAGTTCAATCTTTCTAGTAATAATGGACTTTACCTACCATTGATTTGTGGTGGTGAACATGGCTCTGATCCAGAATCAGGTGGCGAGTCCGGCAATCTAGATTATGAATAATGATTTTATAACTCTTAATGAAAATGTATTACAAACAATTTTATTACTGTAAATATCAGTAAAACCACGGCAATTAGTAGACCAACATGCATAACAAGAAATTACAACAGAATGAAACCATTCTAAAGCATGGACGCCTATGATCAGAAGGAGCATAATAAAGTAAACCTGTTGGTAATCATTAACCTCATAAGGTTTATGTGCTTCCTAAAGTACTTTCACACTTTTCTGGCTTTTAAGAGGGATGTCCACCCAAGATAGTGCAAACCATTACATGTTCTGCACCCCCAGTGCGGTGTCAGGCAGGCATTTCAGATCATCATACTTTTCTGGATGGAAAACATCAGATGTATATGAAGAACACTGCTCTCCTGTTCAACCATAAATGATTCTGCAGTCAAAGTGCCGACTACGAAATTTTCTGTAATTAAATCTGATTTTACGTCGCTGTGGAAATAAAATCTTTTTTTATGTAGAACTCTGCTAAAGATTTTAACAATCTTCTTCTGTTATGAGGAAAAAGAGAGCAATGCTTTTTAAAAAGCCAAACTAGGTAGGTAGTTGTATGTTAGATTAGCTGTGAATAGAGCTGAAAGCGGAAACTTCGCTATTTTGAATCTTTTGAAATATGCCTTTGTGTGATTTTTTTAGTGTTTTTATTAAATATGTGTGTTAATACAATAATCATCCTACTGCAATAAATGTGTGATTGCACACAGGGCTGGCGCGATCACTGGGGGCATCCTAGGTGGCACCCCCCCACCATACAGAAGCGGTGACCCCTCCATCTTGCATCGCGCCCCACCTCCACTGCTTACCTTTGCATGTGGGAAGTGGGGACGGCTTACTCTCCTCCTGAGACAGTTGTGCTAGTCTGTGAAATCATATTCAGCATTTGACGCTCCATGTAGGGGTGTCCCGAGGGCACTTAAAACAGTGAATGAGTGACATTATGTCACTAATTCAGTGTTTTAGTTGCCCCAAACCATTGGCGCCCTAGGCAACCACCTAGGTTCAAAAAATAAAAACAAAACTATCTGTGCTTTTCCCAATATTAGATCAATGTTGTTCCTATTACTACCTAATTGGGAGTAAAGGGGAATCCCAGCCCCTTCAAACACTGAAATAGATAAAAAGAAACTCAAGAAGCAAAATAAAATCTTTCTAAGTTATTCTGTGTTTCTGAGACTCGGTATAATTAATATAACTTGTATGCGCGTTAATTCAGATCAATGCCGATAATAAAAAAGAGTAAATGAGTCTGACACTGCACCACCACTAATTAGAATGTTAGAAAAGTATAATACAGCGAGATAATGAGTTTATAGATTATACGAATATCTAGCCTAATATGTTTATTACATCCAAGTGTGTTTTAAAGTATAGATTTAAAATTTGAGCATCTCAAGTCATTTGATCAAGTAGATGCATTTCAGTATCTTAGGGTATTATTAGATACAATTTTATCTTATGAACCTTCTTTCATCAGGGTAACCTCAAGAATTCGCTGTAGAAAGGCCCCATTATATATTTATTCATTTCTTATCTCTTTCTAAATATTATTTTCCTATTATGAATAATGCTGCCATCATAATGGACACTGCAACTGCAATGGTGATATCCAGGAAATCCGTTCTATAGCGATTTGCCTTAAATTGTGTTAAATCAACTCATCACGGTAAGATCAATAAATAGCTATATATTGACGGTTTTATTAAGATATCATAATCAATCAGCTAAAATTACACAGCCTCGTTTAGTGTTAGGTAACACTTGCTAAGCTTTCTCATCCTCAGTCACTGTCTACATATCTCTCTGTAACTTGCCAACACCCAGCCCTCCAGAGATTAAAACATGAATGATAAGCAAATGTAAGATAAGAAATCACAGATTAGAGTAGGTACATAATTACCACCAGATGGCCTATAAGTGTTTTCTACTCCAATATCCAACACAAGACAATATATATTTTTACATATATAAAATAAGATATAACATTCAAAGTAAATATTACAATTTCTAAATATTGAAATAATATCATGAAATATACTATAGTAACATTCATACGATTTACCATATAGGATTGTTTAATGGACTTTTCCAGTGTATCCAATTTTAACATAAACAGATGAGGAAAGACTAGTGGGCTAGATTTAGTAAGCTGCAGGTTTGAAAAAGTGGACATGTTGCCTATAGCAACCAATCAGATTCTAGCCTATTTTGTAGAATGTACTATATAAATGAAAGCTTGAATCTGATTGGTTGCGATAGGCAACATCTCCACTTTTTCAAACCCGCAGTTTAGTAAATATACCTCTAGTGTGTCATCATAATTAATGTGTAAAATACACCAAGCAGCAGGGGCAGGCTAGGCTGGGGGGTAGGGGGGCATCTGCCCCCCGGGCGGATCCCATAGTGGGCTACTTTGGGCTGGGACACTGGGCCACCTGCATTTTTATTCCTATAAAAGGCGATTCTTGCCCCCCGGGCTAAAATTTGCCAGCCATCCCCTGACAAACTAGGTAAGTAGCTATGAAATTCAGGTGTCTGATATGTGTTCTGGGTAAAATAGAACATTTGATTGACAGTGACAAGATTTATTGCAACACTGTTAAAGGTTTTTCATGACATGTGGATTAGATATTTTCTTTTTTGATAAAATCTAGATTGTAGGCTTGATTAAACAAAGATTACTGTAACAAATGCAGTTGGAACTGCTTTGTAGATATGTACCAGCAACATAAATATTGCTTAGTAGTACTATCCTCTACAAATAGAAAAAATAGTCAATGTGAAAACTATAATTAAATTTAATGAGAATCCAAACTAACAGCTCTAATTCTCAATATTGGCTGATATTAAAGATTTTCTATTGCTGCTTATCACATTGATAGAAAAGCTATCTCCCAAGTCAATTAGAAATGGTCACCTGGGAAGCGGAGCAATTCTCATCTCCCCAGCGATACTGGCTATAATTGGTAAGAAGAGTCTAACTGCTCACTAGGTCAATGAGGAGTCCCTCTGTGCATATGCGAGTTCTCTTGCGTGTGCACACTGGACCTGGGAGCTCACATATTTTTATATAGATTTAAGGTTTTCTGTATTTGATAAATAGGCCCTGTGAAAAAGTAACAAGTGAAAGTACAGTGGGATCACTTACAATGCTCCAAATGCAAAGTCACTGCTTATGTATTCCTCCAGCATGCTGGTGTCCACCATGGGATTATCCAGGGCTCTGTGCAGATCTTGGCCTGCAAGTTTGACAATTCGCATGGTTTTATTACAATTTCGAAGTTATATGAAACACAGTGTAACAGGTTTTATAACACGTTTTGAATTGAGAAGAATTGAATTGATAATAAGGAATTTCTATAGTAAACACTGGTATTCCTTTCTGAGCCCCGATATAAGCAAAGAAAAAAAACATCAAAACATTACAATATTATGAACAGTCAACTAAAGTCATCCAGATACTGTACTCGTACAGTACTTCAGTATTATAGCATATGCTAATTGCAAACTGTTACTAAATTCCAAGGACATTCTCTTATTTAGCTTTTTTTTTTTTTAATATTGACCAATTTGTACAGTAGAGTGTCTCATATTCTATATTATGGTGGACACACAGCACAATAATACTAGTCAACTAAACTTGGCTGCATTTTACCAACATGCCTGGTTATGATGCAATCAATTTAGATCAGATTATTATCTGGCATCAGGATCATTTTGAGGACAAATACGCTGTCATACTGGCCACAAATCTAATTTAGTGACTGTCTGTAACAATGACACAAGTCGATAATTAGGTGGTCAGTTGAAAAGCACATAGCTGTTTGGAAGCCATTTCTTCTCAGCACAGCATTGTATATTTCATAACTAATAGATTTTAAAACAAGTAATATTGGCAAGCTTTACAAAAGCAGCATGTCAATGTTATGCAGATCACTGTATATACTTATAACTTCATAAATGTTAAACCGCATTTATGACTAGTAATAGCTAGTTATTGTGAAAATCTTGGAAAACTATCAAGACTCTCTGGCAGTAGACAGATGAAAGTACATTAAACTCTAAGGCACCTTTATCGGATTATCTCACAGACAAAGAGGCCTTACAGTCTTGAAAGCTTGCAATATTTCCATTAAAGTTATTACCTTTAATTGCATTTGTTAAGGTTATCTGCAGAATTAGTCCACACACACATCTGTTTTACAGCAGACATGTGCGTGTAGAAAGAAAATAATTAATGTACTAAAACATCTGAAATGTGCTCTCTCGCTATTATATGGCATAGTTATGTATTCAGTGAGGGAATTATAATTGCCACTTGGCTGGGATTTTACTCCTCAGATGGTGAAAATGGGTAGAAAGAGGGGTATATTTGTTATGAGCAGGAAGCAGGGGTAGGCACTTTTAAATAACATATTTTTTAAAAAAAATTACCTTTGAGAGGGGGCAGAGTGGCGGCAGAGTGAGAGAGGGTGGCAGAGAGAGAGGGGTAGAGAGAGAGGGGCAGAGAGAGAGTGTCAAAGTGAGAGGGAGGGGCAGAGTGAGAGGGGGGCGCGGGGACAGCGTGAGAGGGAGCAGAGGAGACAGCGTGAGAGGACGCAGAAGGGGCAGCATGAGAGGAGGCAGAGGGGGCAGCATGAGAGGAGGCAGAGTGGGCAGCATGAGAGGAGGCAGAGTGGGCAGCGTGAGAGGAGGCAGAGGGGGCAGCGTGAGAGGAGGCAGAGGGGGCAGCGTGAGAGGAGGCAGAGGGGGCAGCATGAGAGAGGGCAGAGGCCAGCACTGAGAGAGGGCAGAATAAAAGGGCAGACAGGGCAGCGTGAGAGAGGGGCAGAGGGGGCAGCATGAGAGAGGGCAGCGTGACTGGATGCAGAGGGAGCAGAGTGTGTGGAGATGAAGGAGGTCAGTGTGTGTTAGTTGTCAATTATTCTTTGACAGAAATATAATTGAAAAAAATATATAAAAATATTATTTTTTCCTTGGATCTATGTGTATTATTTTTGCATACAACTAAATAAGTATTTCCATCCTGACCTAAATACTTATTACCTTTTTTTGACCCAACTACTTGTAAAACAGGACTGCTCGATAATTATTTTTTTCGAGGGGTGCCTTGAAAAAATTATGGAGACTCTAAGGGTGCCGCGAACTGCAAAAGTTTGGGAACCACTGCATTAGACCCATCCTTTAACCATTCCTCTTGCACACTCCATCTCCCATCCTTCATTCCTATTACCATCCCTTACCATGTAATGACAGGTGAAAGTATGCACTGACAGTGAATGACCCGGTCACAGAGCACTTCCTCCTGTACAAGAAAAGCACTGTTGAGGGCAGGGATAAAAGTATTTGGTTAAAGTAGGTGTTAATTCTCCTCCCCTGGACCATTATTCCTATACTCAGTGGTGAGTATCTCATTCACTGACAGGGCAAAGTTATTTTTTCTTTAGATGTTCCTTTAATTTCGTTTTATAGAGGATATTTATGTACCCCCTCTGTAGGGATGGAGGGAGGCAAAGAAGGTTTGGCTAACATACAAAGGATGGCTTCAGGTGGTGCATAGGTAACATCCTTGAACAGAAATCTTACCTGTTTGTTGCTCTGTAGTGCTGTGTTCTGTCCATTGATGTCCTGGAAATTGAATATCACTTTGCAGGATATCAAGGGACTCCACAGTGCTCCATGCCGACTAACAGATATATCAAACTATTTCTAGATTTGCTAGGTGGAGGCCACTGTGTTTTTGCACTTACACACACTCTACACCCCAAAACAGATAATTGCATTACTGTGTCTGCAGCTGTGCAGAAGCCTAATATCTATGAAGGACAATACCTTTTTGCTGAGAAGGTTGATGGCTAGATGAAGCAGATATGAAAACCCTACCATCAGCTTATATTAGGTGTCTTGTAGCTGGGAGCCCCACCATTCTTGAAGATATGCGACTCCATTTAAGACAGAGAATGCCTAGTGCAGCTATCCACTGAGGTGATTCCTTCTTTCTGTAAAGTTTTTTAAGCATGCTTGTCTGTATATTATAGACTACAAGTTCTACTATAGACTGCAAGTTCACCACACACACTTTTAGTCATTTTGTAGAATGTACTAAATAAATAATAATTAGCATCTGATTGGTTGCTATAGGCAACATCTCCACTTTTCACACCCACCAGAAACTCGCAGCTTGATAAATACTAGATGTTCACTGACCCACGAGTTTTGGTTTTGGAAATGTATTTTTTTGCAAAAATTGCTAAAAAAAACTGCTAAAATCACATAATTTGGCTATTTTTTTGTTCCTACATTATTAACCTCAATAACATTCATTTCCAATCAATTTTAACCACCTCACAAGTCCCAATCTTATTTTAATCCAGTTTAGGCCAAAGACTGCAGTGAGCTGGTTGGTTACTAAGCGACAGAGCAATGACACAAACATACAGCTGTTTATATCACATCTAGGAAACATTGCCACACAGCAGTGGCAGAAAAGAAAAGTGGTGCAAGATGAAATGGTCCTTTGGACCTCCCACCAACCCTTATGTTGGATTGCTATAATTTGATTGATGGGCAGCAGACTAGACAAGGTTATAAACTTGACAATATAATGACAACAAGACTATTATTAGAACAACTGAAATATAGACAATATTAATTAGGTTGACAATTCAAATGTAGACAGTATTATCTGTAACACTAACCCTGTCCCTATATCTGGACTTGTCTCTAACCCTGTCCCTATCCCTGGAGAGTGACAATAACACTGCTAACCCTCTTTCTGTGTGAGCAATGTCACTGGAGACTGGAGAGTGAAAAGAACACTGCTACCCCTCCTGTTTTTGTGTTAGCAATGGCGCCGGATCTCCGGTGAAGGGATGTACTTATGGAATCCAAATCCCGTGATATCTGACGATGCGGCGATAATGTTTTGCCTTGATTTCAGTTCCTACAAAGCAGGAAAGTACCAAGCCGGCTCAGCTCTCGGATTTGGTATGTTCGGGGGGGGGGGGGGGGGGGGGGGGGGAGGGGGGGGGGGGGGCTGCATTTTTAGAAAACTGAGCCCAAGCATCCCTAATAAATTTACTCTGGACCATATATATCCAAGCCTCCGCATCACAGAGAGCTGCCTCTTCTGAGAGATCTTTATCAGTCTCTCATTATATCACCTATTTCCACTTGTAGTAGCTTTTCCTGGGCTGATGAGTTAAGTCAGGAAGATAATGTGCTGTATTATGATTTTTAATAAGGGAAGGAATTATATAGACAAGTTGCTATGGAAACATTTATGTTTGAGAATGTATCACACATGTCTCATCAATTATTTGTACAATAATAATAAACCTCCAGCAGTTATTCTGTTGCTTCATGCAGATAAACTCTTCCATAGAATTTCCTGGAAACTCATGTTTCAGGCCCTAAAGAAATTTGGCCTAAAAACTCTATATACTACCACCCAGTGGCAGGAATTCTGAGAAATGGCTCCCCCTCAAATTTAGTTCATTTTCACAGTGGCACAAGACAAGGTTGCCCACTGTCTCCATTAATATTTGCATTAGTGATCGAAACCCTGGCAGCCATGTGTCACAAGATACTCAGGGGTGAAGGTGGGAGACACCAATTATAAAAAATCCCCCTTCGCATACAACACACTCCTTACCCTTTCAAAACCGTAAATAACACTACCCAATCTTTATAGAATGATTGAGGATTACAGCAGAGTTTCAGGGTATAAAATACACTTTTCAAGGTCAGAAACACCCCATCTGGCCATGTCCTTTAAACTGCAATTGCAGCCCAAAAAGAAAAAATACCTTTTGATTTTAATATCATCATCATAAGGAATCCACTATCAAGAGAACTTCCGAACACTCCTACAAAAGATTTCAAAAGACGTTTACTTGGAAACAGTCAATAATATCATAGCTGGGAAGAATTATAGTTCTCAAAATGAACATCCTCCCTAACTTATTGTACTATTTTGAGACCCTCCTAATAGTAGTCCCATACTTGGCATTTACCAAGGTACAAAAGTCGTTCTTCAAATATGTTTGTAGTGGAAATCAAACAAGAATCAAGGATCAAACAATCTTTAAGAAATAAATTCCAACAGGAAATAGAGGGCTTCTTGACATCAAACTCTTCCCTATGGCTAACCACTTGGCACAAATTACAGCAACGTTCACCCCTCTTGGTATAATCTGATGGGTACCTATAGAAACAAAATCTCTGACCCTCATTTCCAAACGCATCAATCTTAATTTGCTACCTACCCTTAAATTTGCACTAAAAAGTGTGGGACACATGCATGTCTAAATTTAATCTTTAAACTATTATCTCTCCCATAACCTTCATAGGGAACTACCCCCCTTACTTCCAGGGCACTCACCTCTGTCCTCAGAGCTCTGGTTTATTAAAGGGGGGGCCGGGGGGGGATTTAAGCCCCACCCCCTTTCTAACTTAGAAGGCTGCCGGCGGCTGCACAGTATGTGCAGGTCCGTTAGGCAGTGATAATGTGCTGTCCCGCTGCTCTGATTGTGTTTAAAACACAATCAGAGCAGCCGGGCAGCACATTATCACTGCCTAACGGACCTGCACAGTGTGCAGCCGCCGGCAGCAAGCCCCTGCTAGGGGGGGGCGATCGCCCCGATCGCCCCCGCTGGATCCGCCACTGACTCAGAGGTAGTCGGTCAGCTCGTAGGCAGCTTTATGCAGTGGCTGAGTGTACCTGGAACCTTTAAAGGATTCAGAAATTTAGGCAAACAACTGGAAGTATACAGTGGATATAAAAAAAATCTATCCACCCTTCATCTTCACCATTTATTTATAAAGTGCCACTAATTCCGCAGCGCTGTACAGAGAACTCATTCACATCAGTCCCTGCCCCATTGGAGCTTACAGTCTAAATTCCCTAACATACACACACAGACAGAGAGAGAGAGAGACTAGGGTCAATTTTTGATAGCAGCCAATTAACCTACTAGTATGTTTTTCAAATGTGGGAGGAAACCAGAGCACCCGGAAGAAAACCCACGCAAACACTGGAAGAACATACCAAACTCCACACAGATAAGGCCATGTGCGGGAATTGAACTCATGACCCCAGCGCTGTGAGGCAGAAGTGCTAACCACTTAGCCACCGTGCTGCCCCTTCTTGAAATTGAAGGTGTATGTGATGTCAGTCAAGAAATCAAGATAAATCATGTTATGCATTTTTCCACCTTTAATGTGACCTTGCAACCAACAAAATTTGAGTAAAAAACAAAGAATTAACCGATCATATTTGAAAATATATTCAAAGTTCATTAGCATACACGTGCCAAGAATGAAATTTAGTTTGACACCAAATAAAGATCAGCTGTTCTTGTAGGATTTCCTTGCAGTTTTCTTGGATGTATCTTACTGGGATAAACAAGGAGACTTTAAAACATCTATGGGATTTCCTGGTTGAAAGGTAACAGTCAAACAATAAAAGTAAATTTCAAATGCATTATATGTACCATGGTACACTGTGAAGATTATCAATAAGACAATAAGAGGAGAAAATGTGGCACATTGCCAAGATCCGGACATCCTTACAAAGTTGATGACAGAACAAGGAGAAAACTCATCAAGGAGGCTACCAAGAGTTCTACAGCAAAATTAAAGTAAAAGCAGGAATTTCTGTCAGGAACTGATCCCTTCCTGCATGTGACAACAATCTCCCATATTATGCACATGTCTGGGTTATGGGGTAGGGTGTTTAAATTTTACAAAAAAATACATTCATTCAATCAACCCTATCCATGTGCCAATTTCTTATGATCTATTGAGACAAAGATTGAAATTTTTGCCTTAATTCTAAAAGATGTGTTTGGCGCAAAGAAAAACACAGCTCATTACCAAAAGAACTCCATACCTAATGTGAAGCATAATGGTGGAAGCATCACCTTTAACCCACTGCCAGTGTAACCTTGATTCCTTAGACGCCAACATGGTTTCTAGCAGTCTGAAGTCTATTTAGTTATTTCTTCTCAGACAGCACAGGCAGCATTCCGGTTCCGGTCTCCACTGTTAAATCTGATCACTATCTTGCTATTCCTGACTTCTTGCCAGTCTCCATTCCCATCCTTACTTAGTAAGCTCCTGAACTCTCAGCAACCACCCTCTGTACGAGTTCTTTCTCTCCCATGTGAAGGTACCTAATTAGCCAACCCAGCTTCTTGCACGTAGCCACCAGTTCTGTTTCAGACACACAACCCAGCCCGGTACAGACAAAAATCTTCAGGCGTGACAATGCCATCGCAAATTGGTAGACCTTGAACTTTTTTGATAGAAAGTGGGATAGAATTGCAAAGCCCATGTGTGTCAGATTTATTCAAAAATATTCACTGCTATAATAAATGCAAAAGGTGATTCCATAAAATATTACTTTGGGGGTTTGAACACTTACACAACCAACGTACTGTAAGTTATGTATTTTCATTTCGTTTTCCTAAAATTTGCCTATTTATTTTTCACTTGGCTGTATATTGAATGTGAAAATAGGTCTCACATGGTTTATCTTGATTTCTGACTTTACAATAAGGGTGTGTAGACCTTTTATCCCTTGTATGTGTACATATATATATATATATATATATATATATATATATATATATATATATATATATATATATATATATATTTTGACATAAGCCTGGGACAGGTTTAGGGAATCCAGATACTAAGCCACTGTAGGAGGCTCAGAGCAGTAGAACGTAAATGACCCCCCGGCTCCTGGAACAGATGCGCTGCAATGTCCAAGCTGTTTAGTGGAAGCATCTGGGAGCTCCAAAGCACATCATCTCAGTGCTGAACTGTTTATTGAGTCAGTGGGAAAAAGCTGTGAGAGGCATTCCCCCAGAGTGGCATCTCGGGATCTAGGTAAAGCACTGGGTTGATCCACACTTATGCCTTGCGGTTCCTCACCACTTAGGTTGGTTGGTTACAAATCCATCAGTCAATCCAACTTATCAGATCTAGGGTGCCAGTTTAGGCAACAGTTGCTCCAACACTATTAGGTTCTGTATACCGTTCAGGGTGAGGGGTTGCTCGCCTTCCAGCTACTGTGAACAGGCTGTTTTTAATTGGCTAGCAAATTCAGCATGGGAGCTGCTCCTGTTATTCGCTGATGTCTGGAACTGAATCCTATATATTTTGGGGGTGACCGCAAAATGGGCCAGTAGAACCCCTGTATCTCCTCATATACTGTACAAACCTCTGGCATTTTAGGCCTCCAGTTCCCTACCCTTTAGACTGGGTTCTTAGTACCGTGGCCAATTAGTTTCTGCAAATGGCTATCATTGCATCAAACACTTGCAAGTTTGTATCAATGTCCGGCACCAGCTTTTTGAATGTGAACAGAATCTTGTAGCCCAGCAGAGTTCCAGTTTTTTCCCCATGGTCACTTTGGCAAGCCATAAGAGGTGGTGGGGGCAACAAGCACTTTCAGGAGCAACTTACAGGCTCCCTTGCTTTCTGTTGCAAAACTTATACCTGCACCTAGCAAAACTCCTGTACTTGCTGCTTCTTGGTCCTCTGATAGGTCTGATCTATCTGCCTGAACTATGTGCTAGCTTTGTGGGACATATCTGCCTCTTGGCTTGATGGCTTGGGAATAGTTCAGCTAAGTGAGGTGCATAGTTCCTGAGTGCTAGCTGTTTTCAGAGCTCTGGACTTTATCTTATACCAGTACTGAGCAACAACAATGCTGTCACCGAAAGTGAGGATAGCAGGCTTAGGCTTAGCTCTTCTGCCCAATCGGCACTGGCTTGTCAGCCGGAAGGCAGCCTTATATACCTAATGGATTCGTAATCACAGGACAAGTGTACATTAAAATATATAATAACTTGGAGACCTGGTTAATAAGCTGAAGGATGGGGCCTGCCCTCACTCTCCATCTATAACCTCAGGACCCTTTTCCGGCTTTTTAACAGGCCTTAAGCCGTTCAACAGCTTACAATACACCCACACTTTCCTGGGGTTTCAAAACAAGTAGGTTAGGAACCTAGGTAAAATCTATCTACCATCCAACACTACTCCAGCGAGTTTGTCACTAGATCCAATACAAAAAAAAATTATATAATATTATATATATATATATATATATATATATATATATATATATATATATATATATATATACACACACACACACACACATACACATATACATAAACAGACACACACAGTGGTATGACATGCCATCTCTTCTCCTGTAAGTGAATGGAGTTGTAAAGTCTATTCACTTACATTTTCGAAACAGCCTCTTCTAAATTTCCACTTCAAAACACAGTATATACTTATAAACCCACACGATAATAAAAAAATATGAATAATAAATGTACAACCTTAATGTGGTATCTAACAAATCCATCTGGTGACATTTAAGAACATGTAACACAGTATATGTACTTTGAAGTGTGGTGCTTTACAAGATACATGGCAATTAACTTTATTTACATCCTGCCTGGCACCCTGCTCTCAACATAAAGTGTAAATCACATACATAAAAAGTGCCATGTTGGCATATACACTATATTGACAAAAGTATTTGGCCACACCTGTTAATTATTGAATTTCAGTGTCTTAATCAGACCCATTTCCAGAGGTGTATAAAATCAAGCACCTAGTCATGCAGTCTCCATTTGCATACATCATACATTAGTGATGCAAAATGAGTAATTCTGAGGAGCTCAGTGACTTCAAGCATGGTACTGTGATAGGATGCCACTTTGTAATAAGATGATTTGTGATATTTCATCCCTACTGGATATTCCACAGTCAACCGCCAGTGCTATTATTGGTAAGTTGAAAAGGTTAGGAACAGCAACTCAGCCACGAAGCGGAAGGCCACATAAAATCGCAGGGTCCAGGACTGCTGTCGTAGGCCATGGAACCATCTTCCATTAAGCTCCAACCACACAAACTGTGCGACGGGAGCTTAATGGAATGGGTTTCCATGGGTGAGCAGCTGCATGCAAGCCCCAGATCACCAAAACCAATGCCAAGCATTGGATGGAGTGATGTAAAGCACACCGACACTGGACTGTCTAGCAGTGGAAATGTGTTCTGTGGAGTGACAAGTCACGCTTCTCAGTTTGGCAGTCAGGTGGGCGAGTTTGGGTTTGGTGGATGAAGGGAGAACGTTACATGCCTGATTGTAAAGTTTGGTGGAGAGATAATGATATGGGGCTGTTTTTCAGGGCTTGGGCTAGTGAAGGGTAATCTTAATGCGTCAATGCAAACAATTGGCTAATGTAATCATAATAGCAACACACATACAAGAAAATCCTCATGTCAGCATTGTTATTCAAACAAATTTAACATTGTTCTGTAATTTCACAGTGCCATCCACTGACCCATTATAGATGCAGAAAAAATATGCATGGGGACCTATATCTGAAAAAGTTATTTATATTAGGTAGTTCTACTTCTCTTTGTTGTCATTGGGATTACAATGTTATGTTTTATTTTGTTTCCCAAATACCTTTCTATGTAATCTAAATATTCACAATAACAAATATTGAGTTCAAATGGCTCAAAACAGTGGTGTAAAATGTAAGCAAAACAATGATATAGTCAGAATACACTGTTACAAGTTTTGTGAAACCATTCATTATTTTGATTATCAATATCATTGATTTGTAAGGCGTCATAATGCTCTAAAGCACTGGACAGTGGGAAAACAGGACATACATAAAACAGGGACATACAAGATAGACAAAATAAATTACATGAAAATAAAGGGTAGTAAGGACCTTGCTCAGGAGAGAGCTTATATTCTAATTGGAAGAGGGCACTGGAACAAACAAGTGTGGCTCAGAGTGGAGATTGGAACAGTTGTGAGGGTGCTTTAGTGTGGGTAGTATAGGTGGCAGTAGGGTAAGCTTGACTAAAGAGATGCATTTAAAGATTTGAAGGCTGTGGCAGAGAATGATCGGGGGTGGTAAGGAATTCCAAAAGTGGGTAGCGGCACGTGAGTAGTCTTGTAGTTGGGAATCAGAGGTGGTTACCAGAGGTGAAGACAGAGATAGATCTAAGAGAGTGAGGGAGAGTATTTTAAGATGAAATTTGAGACATATGTTTGATACCCGGAAACTGCGGGGCACTAAGACCCTGTGGAACAGCAGGACAGTGTCACACATGATAAGGAAGAGACTCAAGAACCCATGGGAAACCCCTTACTGTGAAGCTGGCTGAAAAATTCCTAGGTTTTGAGACAGAAACTGTTGAGAGTAGGAACCTCAGAGAGTAAGTGACAACTGAGGTGACGTTTTGAGAAGTGACATTTTTCTGGATACTGTTGTAAGGAAAAGTGAGGCTCAGTGTTGCTACTGAGAGTTAGACTGCTGCAGAGAGCAGAGGTGTGTTGCCAGCATGTGTATTCAAAATACTTCATCATACTGGCTACAGAGAAGCTGTCACTGAAGACAAGAGCTGACTCCAGTTAGTCAGATTGGTGCCGAAAACTATCTACACAACAGGAAACAAGTCTGTATAATCAAACTGATGGTATATTTTTACTCACTTCACACTATATACTACATTCAAGGAGCTGTGAGTTAGATTTACAGAAACATTTGCTTAAACAAGTGAAAAGCATTGCACAACTTCCTACTACTACACACAGCATGACCCTGAGGTATACCTGAATTACAGATTTAATCACCAGTGCCCACTCTGATAGTAACCTGGCATCTGAAACATCCTGAAACACATCATAAACTGAAAATACTAGTCAAAAAACAGCATCACATCTTTTTTCTGCAAGAACATATGAAAGCACAGCATTAACTGCCCTGGCAATACATTGCAATGTTTTATACCTGAGACAGTAAGTGCTGTTTTTGATGGTTGTACCCAAGTTACAAGACTGCCATTAATATCTTTCACAGGAGCACTCAGTCAAAATTAAGCCTCATTAGTGCAAGGGTCTCTTAGTTCTCCTGTTCTAATGTGTATACTTACATAAAGGTTCGCCAGTGAGGACAATTATGTTAATAAGTTCTGTTGTTGATGGACTGAAAGGATACTATTGACTGTGATAATTTGCTTGTAGTGTATGGTTTGAAACTAATGTTCTTTAAGATATTTGGGACTAGAACTGTATTATTGTATTCTTAGTTTATGTGACCTCACATATTTCAGGGTTAGATTTTTACCTCCGCAGTGCATAACACTGTTGAGTCTGTTTATAGAAAACTATGAAGCATAGTGGTAACCGAACGGTTTACAATATAGAAGTATAGAAGTATTGACAAATAGGAATATTGTTATTGCCTTTGTATTCTGGAACTAAGGTCCAATCGTGTTGCGTATAGCAATGGCCAAGGTAAATGCCCTACAAAGTACAGTAACTGACACCTCCATTAGCTCAGGCCTGTGAACACCATGTTCAGATTGTACGTCTTGCTAATAATTCTATGTCTAGACAGATTCTTAGTGACGTAATGTTCCTGCATAATAAATTGGACATCACTTCATTCATTTGGTGTCCTACTTGTATTGGTTACTCTGAGGTTCTCTGCCCACTGCCATGCCATAACCAAAAGAAGAGCATCCAGGGACCAGGAATGATCCACTCAATACCCACATCTAGGGGTGTTATATATGGAGGGTGGCATTATTGAGGACTTTGTAGCCAAGGGTGAATATGTTTAATTGGATTCTGGAGGACACCGTAAGCCAGTGTAGAGATTTGCAAAGAGTTGTGGCAGATGTGGAGCAGTGAGAGAGGAAGATCAGTCTTACTGCAGCATTTAACATGGATTAAAGAGGGGAAAATTGGTTGACAGGAGTTATTAATGTTATAACTATTCTGCTAAATATTGAATTCACAAAAGTTGCATCAGGATTTGCATTTGTAAATAAGACCCAGGACTTCCTGTGAAATCTTCACAAAAAGGGGAAAAAATGCATTGTGTAGGCATATAATTTCAAATTTGTTGGTCACTTGTTCGGAAATAGACATAACTTACACGGCTTTAGATCTTTACTATTATCCAGTTTGTAAAAATAGCATATGTAATTTAAAACATGATATTCATGCTAAAACTGTGCTTCAAAGAAAAAGTTTTGTTAGCAGGCACTGAAATATTTTTGAAATATATGGAGCAAAGGCATTTGCTTTAAATAGAACTGCATATTGACCAGTGAGTAGAACCAGATTAAAGGGGGTGACAGGGGCAAGTTCCCCAGGGCCCCCTCTGTCAGGGGTAAACTGGACCAGGTACTCTGTCAGGGAATGCCAGCTGTGCTTACAGTGTACTACTTGGTGGCTGGCTCCTCCTCTGGGACCAGCCATCTTCCTTCATTTGGTCACAGATCTTATGATCCGTTCCTCCCTCCCTTCCCCTAACTGTGGTTCTATCCCTGTCACTGACAGATGTCACGTGGGATATGCACCACATGACAGGTGCCATCCCATGTGTGCAGACTGCAAGAGTGTTAGACAGAAGAGTCTGTCTCTCCAACACAGAGCAGATGGCAATTGTGAGGAATTGAAGAGGGTATCTTAATAAAATGTGTGAGGGAATGGAGAGGGATCTTAATATGTGGGTGGGATTTAGGCTATTTAATAATGAAGGGACTGATTCATTAAGGAACTTAAATTAAGAAGTTTCTTATTTAAGTCTCCTGGACAAAACCATGTTACAATGCAAGGGGTGAAAATTAGTTTTCTGTTTTGCACATAAGTTAAATACTGACTGTTTTTTCATGTAGCACACAAATATTAACTTTAAATTTCAGTGTACAAATAGGCTATCAAGTATTTGTGTGCTACATGAAAAAAGAGTCAGTATTTAACTTATGTGCAAAACAGAAAACTAATTTTCACCCCTTGCATTGTAACATGGTTTTGTCCCGAAGTGTGGATGGGGCTAATAAAATGGCACCCAGTAAATTATTTTTTTGGTGATGGTGTGTATTTAATTTAATACTGGGGCCTATTAATTTAAGGTGGAGTGATGGAACCTTTAATTTAATGGTGAGGTTGTTTGGAGGCTATTAATTGAATGTGGGGCTGAGTTTGGGGAGATTTATTAAATGTGAATCTGAATTATTTAATGGCAGAGATGGTTGTGGAAATAGGTATATTTAGTAAACGTACATCCTATTAATTTATTTCCAGAGTGGGGGATCTCTACTGTTATTTGGGTAGGATGTAGGCTATTAATTTAATGGAGACTGTGGCTCTGAGATAATTATTTAATGGTGGGTGCCTAATAAATTATTTGTGGGGTGATGGTGGGGCTATTTAATTTAATTTAATAGTGGGGCCTATTAATTTAAGGTGAAGTGATGGGGGACCTTTAATTTAATACTGGAGTGGTTTGGGACTATTAATTGAATGTGGGGTAATACTGTGTGCACTACTGTTACGTGGGGCTTAATTTGGGGAGGAGGGCTAATTATTAAATGTGAATATGAATTATGACAGGGATGGTTGTAGGAAATAGTTATGTTTATAAAACAAATGCTATTAATTTATTGCAAAGTCTGTTTGCAGGGAGGGAAATAGCTTTATTTAATAAATGGGAATACTATTAATTTAATGTCAGGGCTGATTGGAGGGAACTAGATCTATTTCTCAAATGTGAATACTATTAATTTAAGGTTGGGACTGGAGGAAGACCTAATTATTAAATATGGGTGCTATTGACTTAATGCCAAGACTGGTTATGGTTTTCTGAATTTCAGGTGCCCATTTTCTTTTCTAAATAGGGCCCCCAAAATTCCAGGATTAACACTAGCAGCAACTGAGCTAAAGACACTAGCAGCTACAAGTGGTGAAAATGACAATAACAGGTAGGAGAGAGCAGGACAGTCTGCCAACTGTCCAGAACCTGGTGGAGCAGTCGCGAATTTGGGTGACTTTCTTGCTTAGTCAGAACTTGATCTGACTGCAAGGAAAATTGGGAGGTATGTCCCGCCTTACATTCTACTGCTCGTGAAAGCAGAGCTGCTTGCACGTAACAGCAGTGCACACAGTATTACCAGTGAGTTTATCTAAATTCTGCCAAAATGATAACCATGTTACAAAATAGGTGCCCCCTGGCTTAAGAGTCCCAGACCCCCCCCCCCCTTGAGGCTTAATCCATCTCTGCCGTTAGGAGTGTATGCATTTTATATATATAACTCCTCAAGGCATACAAAGCACATTCAAAAATACAAGAAATAATTAAGTGGTAGTAACAGCCACAGTAAGAAAAACAAAACAAGCAAAAAAAAACCAAAACCTTTAACATCATGGTACCGGTCCCCAAAAGACTGCAATACAAATCGTTGATGTGAGACAGAGCTAACAAAGGTAAGGTAAATATAAGTGCTGAAGTTCAGCATATAGAAATTCACAAATGCCAGGATTTATGTATGTCCACTTCCAGTTTTGAAATATAATAGCCAAGAATCCTCAATTTCAGAAACCTCAGCCACCAAAGAGAATAATAGTATAGTTATATTAAAAAGTACAGATTTACCTTCAAAGAATTGCTGCAATGCTTCATTTTCCCCTACTACATCCAGACGATCCATGACGACTTCCTTGGCTGTGCTTGAAGGCAATATTGACAAATGTGGTTAAAAATCCAAAACTGATTTTGCTAGGCCATACTTCCAAAGTGAGGCTGCGTAATTCACACTCATGGCACTCTGTGATAGAGCAGACACAACTGCTTAAGTCCCAGTTATCCTCTGCACACTCATTTTTTTAGAAAAAAATATGTACAAATTCAGGCAGAAAATCCCTTAAAAGTAGCTTGAAATATAGTTTTAATTTCACTGTAAACAGCAGTCCATACAATGTCCGTCTCTTCCTGAATCTAAGACCTTTGTTCTGCGAGCTTTGCACAACACATGCGTAGACACCAAAGTAATAACCATTAATTCTTATCTAACATTTGTCCTTCCATGCAGCAAAAATATTTTTACAATGTATGCAATCAAGAGTCATGATACGCCTCCTCAAGTAATGTTTGGATGGCTCAGAAGCAGCTTAATGTATTATTGAAAACCAAAATAATTCTACACACAATTTATTAAGCAACCTCTGTAATATTATTATTTATAAACATTAACTTATCTGCACACTCAGGGAATAAATAAGGTACATTATATAGATATATATACAGAGCTATAAAAAAGGCAGCATGATCCTTATTTCAAAGGTGTTACACGTCAGTTTTATTAACATTATTGTCATCCTCTGCAGACATTGGGCCTGATTCATTAACGAAATTGCACTGTGTATGCCCAGAAACGACCTATAGGTCAGTGAACGCAAGTGTATGCAATTCATTTTCGAGGACACTTACGATTGTCTATGATTTCATGGGTGGAATGGGGAGGGAATGAGCGTATGCACATAGTCTATGTACAGTAAGGCCTTGCCAAGCTCGAGCGCACAAAACGGCGTCCGACTCAAGCTTTGGCCATCTGTACGTGTTGTATGTGGTGTAAATACTGAGTGATAGTGATGATGGTCACATATGCATGCTAGAATATGTGTTTGCAATGAAGAGCAACTGTAAAAATGCATTTTATGTACAGTACACATTAATAAGATTCTGATAAATGCAATTCGTGGGAAAATTAAAAGAACAAAAACTTTTTACAAACATTTTTGCATTAATGACTATGGGCCCGATTCATTAAGGAAAGTTAAGCAAATAATTGAGTAAGTTTTCTTACAATGCAAGGGGTGCAAATTAGTTTATTTTGCACATAAGGAAAATACTGGCTGTGTTTGCATGTAGCACACAAATACTTGATAGCTTATTTGTACAGTGAAATTTAAAAGTTGATCTAGGACTTGCCCTACCCCAAATATAAATCTTCAATCACATTTTAAATTTACCTCCCCTCCAATGCAACATGGTTTTGCCTTACTTATTTACTTTTGCTTAACTTTCCTTAATGAATCAGGTCCTAAATTATTATATTAAGTGACAATAGTTGAATACTTTTTTTCTGTGCATTCTGCTGGGACTCCACATATATATTGTACGTATCCTGCAGTGTTTTGTGTCTCAATACGGCAAGCGCCATATAAGCGGAGCGTACCCAGACCCATATAATGAACAAGACATTTCTCAGATCCACTTGTAGATGAATACAGACGTGCATACACCCGATTTGTGTGCATTTTCATAAAAACGCACAATAACTTTATTTTGCATGCCTTAATGAATCAGGCCCATTGACTGTAGAGCCTTTGTAATGGACTTTATGATCTTCATCAAATGCTGAATGCGCATTAATCACATCCATTTCAAGGCTACTACATTTTGCTAAATCCACCCTCTGCTACTGCACAGGCAGAAAATACTGAATCTTCTGTCATATAGTCCTTCATTGGGAAATTCCAGAAAGCTGTGCATCAGATATTAATGGCTACTAGAGATATTATCATTGTTGTGCCACAGGAGGCACACATTATTCCATCCTTCTTGTTCTAGCTTCCCTACAGATGGCAGCCCTATTGTACAGATTACAAAGTCAAACTGTATGTACTTGAGAATATGCAGTGCAAAACTCTCAATGTATCAACTGCTGTCTTCCTGAGGGATATGAACACATCAGCTGCCCAAGCTTGCTAAGGTTTATTAGGTAGTGGAGCTACCATGGGGGCAGGAGGTGCTGCTGCTACAGGGCCTGGAGAGGAAGGGGGCTTGCCTGTGCTATGACAAGTTTAAAGCCTATCTCAATCTTGTCTATTTGCATATCTACCTACAGTCTCAATTTTTGAGGACCAATAATGTTTTTTAAAGGCCAAAATGGGTGTGGCCTACCAGAAAGGAATATTGTCTTGTAGAAATGGACACAGCACGTGTAGGTCTGGGGTTTGCTCTAATATGTTCCAATGCCGAAAGGTACGTGTGTGTCTATGGGCAAATAAGTGTGTCTTTTCTATTATATATTAAATCTACATTTTCTGTATCCTACTTTGACTATTTAAAATGTAGAAAGGTTATTTAAACTACTATTAAAAAAAACAAGTTATTTAAACAGTACATTTATAAAGACCACTTGTGAACTGCTTAGTCTAAATCTATGGATTAATGTATTTCTTATATTGAATTTCATACATATAATGTAGTGATGTTTAGGTAACTTTAAAGTTATAAGATTTAACTTTTCAATATTGTCCCACAGCTAGAACTCACGATAACTTGAATAGCTCGTTTTTAACTCTGACATTTGCAGGAAAACCCAGTTCTAAGATTAGTCTTGTATCCTTGGGTGCTAGACATTTATCTACTTGTTTATAGGGATGTGCACCGGCGACTTTTGAGGTCTCGTGTTTTGTGTTTTGGATCCGGATTTTCGTTATTTTTGAGGTTCGGATTTGTCTCGCAAAACACTTGACGAAAGGTCTCGGTTCGGATTTAAGGTTTTGGATTCGGATTTTTTTTGAAAAAAACATAAAAAGTTTAAAAATCAAGTTTTTGGGCTTATTTTCACTCCTAGGCTATTATTAACCTCAATAACATTCAATAACAAGCATTTCCACTAATTTACAGTGTATTCTGAACACCTCACAATATAGTTATTAGTCCAAAACGTTGCAACAAGGTATCTTTCTGGACTGCGTAGAGGAGTGGGTCCCCACAATATATATTAAAAACCCTGAACTTTTATGATTCGCACCAATAAATGTACCTGGACTGCGTAGAGGAGTGGGTCACCACAATATATATTAAAAACCCTGAACTTTTATGATTCGCACCAATAAATGTACCTGGACTGCGTAGAGGAGTGGGTCACCACAATATATTAAAAACCCTGAACTTTTATGATTCGCACCAATAATTGTACCTGGACTGCGTAGAGGAGTGGGTCACCACAATATATTAAAAACCCTGAACTTTTATGATTCGCACCAATAAATGTACCTGGACTGCGTAGAGGAGTGGGTCACCACAATATCTTAAAAACCCTGAACTTTTATGATTCGCACCAATAAATGTACCTGGACTGCGTAGAGGAGTGGGTCACCACAATATATTAAAAACCCTGAACTTTTATGATTCGCACCAATAAATGTACCTGGACTGCGTAGAGGAGTGGGTCACCACAATATCTTAAAAACCCTGAACTTTTATGATTCGCACCAATAAATGTACCTGGACTGCGTAGAGGAGTGGGTCACCACAATATATATTAAAAACCCTGAACTTTTATGATTCGCACCAATAAATGTACCTGGACTGCGTAGAGGAGTGGGTCACCACAATATATATTAAAAACCCTGAACTTTTATGATTCGCACCAATAAATGTACCTGGACTGCGTAGAGGAGTGGGTCACCACAATATATATTAAAAACCCTGAACTTTTATGATTCGCACCAATAAATGTACCTGGACTGCGTAGAGGAGTGGGTCACCACAATATATTAAAAACCCTGAACTTTTATGATTCGCACCAATAAATGTACCTGGACTGCGTAGAGGAGTGGGTCACCACAATATCTTAAAAACCCTGAACTTTTATGATTCGCACCAATAAATGTACCTGGACTGCGTAGAGGAGTGGGTCACCACAATATATATTAAAAACCCTGAACTTTTATGATTCACACCAATAAATGTACCTGGACTGCGTAGAGGAGTGGGTCACCACAATATATATTAAAAACCCTGAACTTTTATGATTCGCACCAATAAATGTACCTGGACTGCGTAGAGGAGTGGGTCACCACAATATATTAAAAACCCTGAACTTTTATGATTCGCACCAATAATTGTACCTGGACTGCGTAGAGGAGTGGGTCACCACAATATATTAAAAACCCTGAACTTTTATGAATCGCACCAATAAATGTACCTGGACTGCGTAGAGGAGTGGGTCACCACAATATATTAAAAACCCTGAACTTTTATGATTCGCACCAATAATTGTACCTGGACTGCGTAGAGGAGTGGGCACTGGGCACCACAATAAAATATATAAAAAACCTTCAACAGATCTGCATTACACTACACATACGGCTGCTCCTCCATCCTCTCCATCATATACATGTTGGAGTTTTAGCGTGTGACAACCTCTTGTTTTTGATAATGTCAGTGCATTTTGAATATTTTTCAATTTGCCCCACACCACTGAATGTACTTTATCTATGATACGCAATACGCATCTATCTATCTTGACTGCGTAGTGTGGTGGCCCCGGTACACAATTTGGTACCGAGGCCACAATATAATTAAAAAAACCCTCCACGTGTCAGAATTCCACCAAACAAGTATCTGGACTGCATAGTGGGGTGGCCCCGGTACCCAATTTGATACCGGGGCCACAATACCTCCTCCAAACATGGTACAGACAATTCGTCATTGAGATCCCAGACAGACAGGGTCAAAGTGTTATTGTTTGACTTTGTAAACCCAAAAAACTGTCCCTGTTGCACATAGTCGTGCAATGAAGACTGACTTTTTCATTTAAAGGCACGATCTTTCAAGTGTAGTGTTTGTAAGTCTAAGTCATATTATACTTTTGGTAAAATTGGTTTATTTTGTTCCTCTTTATGGTAATTAGTAATAGAATTAAAGTATGAAATAGAATTAAAGTATGAAATAGAATTAAAGTATGAAATAGAGTGGTATATAGAGTTGTAGTGTGGTATAGATAGAGTGGTCCACACAATATAATAATAAAACCCTCCACGTGTCAGAATTCCACCAAACAAGTATCTGGACTGCGTAGTGTGGTGGCCCCGGTACACAATTTGGTACCGAGGCCACAATATAATTAAAAAATTGGGCATCAACTGTCACCGTTGTTTAATATCTGATACACCTAAATATGGACTGCACAGTGGAGTGGCCCCGGTAGTAAATTTGGTGCCGGGGCCACAATACCTCCTCCAACTTCCAAGTGTAGTGTTTATAAAGACAGACAGCGTCGAAGTGTTATTAGTTGACTTTCTTAACCCTAAAATTGTCCCTGTTGCAAATATTCGTGCAATGGACAGTTACTTTTTTATTGAAAGACTCAAGCTGTCAAGTGTAGTGTTTATAAAATATAAACAACAATACAGTAGTTTTAGAGCACGTCAATACCTCTTGTTTTAAATTATGACACGGCATTTTACTTTTGGTTTAATTTCTTGTATTTTTTTAAATTTGGTTTTACTTTTTGAACATGGCAAACGACTGTTGATTGGTCATATAATGCAAAAAAAAAAGGTCCAAGATGGAATTGTCCTTGGGCCCTCACACCCACCCTTATGTTGTTTAAATAGGACATGCACACTTTAACAAACCAATCATTTCAGCGACAGGGCCTACCAAACAACTTTGGCTGAAATGATTGGTTTGTTTGGGCCCCCACACCAAAAAAGCTATTCATCTCTCCCTGTACAGACTAAACAGGCTCTACTGAGGCAAGATGTCGTCCTCATCCTCAACCTCTGATTCCTCTCCCCCTACAGTGTGTACTTCCTCCTCATCACACATTATCAATTCGTCCCCGCTGGACTCCACAACCACAGGTCCCTCTGTAGTATCTGGAGGGCAGTGCTGTACTTCATTGAGGAATTGATTATTCATTTTTATAAACATCATTTTTTCAACGTTGTGAGGAAGCAACCTCCTTCGCCGCTCACTGACCAGGTTCCCCGCTGCACTAAAAACTCTTTCCGAGTACACACTGGAGGGGGGACAACTCAGGTAAAATAGAGCCAGTTTGTACAGGGGCTTCCAAACTGCCTTTTTTTCCTGCCAGTAACAATATGGACTGTCTGACATGTCTACTTGGATGGTGTCAGCAAAGTAATCATCCACAATTTTTTCTATTGTGACAGCATCCAATGCAGCGAGAGTAGACATGTCTGCAATGGTTGGCAGGTCCTTCAGTCCGGACCAGATGTTATCAGCATCCCCGCCAGTGCCTCTTTTGGGAAAACTGAGCTTTTTCCTCGCAGCCATAGATGTGGAAGAAAATGAGGGTGGAGCTGTTGGCATGTCACGGTCCTCTTCAGAGGACAATCTCCTGACCAGCAGGTCTTTGCACCGCTGTAGACTTGTGTCCGCCGGAAACAGAGACACAACATACGCTTTAAACCGAGGATCGAGCACGGTGGCCAGAATGTATTCCTCTGACTTTAAAAGAGTGACCACCCTCGGATCCTGGCAAAGCGTATGAAGGGCTACATCCACAAGAGCTACATGCTTGGTGTAATCGCAATGGCTTACCAGCTCCTCCCTCACTTTCTCCAGCTGCTTCTGCAACAGCCTGATCAGGGGAATGACCTGACTCAAGCTGGCAGTGTCGGAACTAACTTCTCGTGTGGCAAGTTCAAATGGCTGCAGAACCTTGCACAACACGGAAATCAGTCTCCACTGCGCTTGACTGAGGCGCATCCCCACTCCTTTGCCTATGTCGTAGGTGGCTGTGTAGGCCTGAATGGCCTTTTGCTGCTCCTCCATCCTCTGCAGCATATAGAGGGTGGAGTTCCAGCGCGTCACAACCTCTTGTTTGAGGTGATGGCAGGGCAGGTTCATGCTTTTTTGATGTGCCTCTAGTCTGCGGTAGGCACTGGCTGAATGCCGAAAGTGTCCAGCAATTTTGCGCGCCACCGCAAGCATCTCCTGCACACCCCTGTCACTCTTGAGGTAATGCTGCACCACCAAATTAATGGTGTGGGCAAAACATGGGACGTGCTGGAAATTGCCCATATTTAATGCCCGCACAATGTTACTGGCATTGTCTGACACCACAAATCCCCATGAGAGTCTAAGTGGGGTAAGCCACTGGGAGATAATTTCCCTCATTTTCTCTAATATGTTGTCAGCGTTGTGCCTCTTATTAAAGCCTGTAATGCACAATGTTGCCTGCCTTTGCATGAGCAGCCATTTTGTAGATGCTGCTACTGATGCAGCTGTTGCTGTTGCTGCGGAAGGGGATGCATCTACCCAGTGGGCTGTCACAGTCATATAGTCCTTCGTTTGCCCAGAACCACTTGTCCACATGTCCGTGGTTAAGTGGACAGTGGGTACAACCGCATTTTTAAGAGCACTGAGGACACTTGATCGTACTTCTCTGTACATTTTTGGTATCGCCTGCCTAGTGAAGTGGAATCTCGAGGGGATTTGGTACCGGGGACACAATACCTCCATCAACCCTCTAAATCCCACTCCACTGATGGCGGACACCGGGCGCACGTCTAACACCAACATTGCAGTTACAGCCGCAGTTATACGCTTTGCAATAGGGTGACTACTATCGTATTTTGTGGTCATGGCAAACGACTTTTGGACGGTCAATTGTTTTGTGAAAGACTTAGCGGTCTTACGACTTCCCCTCTGGGAAGATGACCGACTAACAGCAGCAACAGCAGCAGTGGCAGTAGTAGGCGTACCGCTGCAGGATTCCTCGGATGAATCCCGTATTGAGGAGGACTCAGTCTGGCTGCTGACTTGGGCTGCAGGACTGAATCTGATGGAGATTGTGGAGGAAGTTGACGAGGAGGGTGTTGCTGGTGTGTATCCAACTGGACCACGGGATTTAGGTGTCCCTGTACCGATGAGGGTCCTAGCCCCAGTTCCTGAACTAACCACTGAACTATGAAGGTTATTCAGGTGACGTATAAGGGAGGATGTTCCTAGGTGGGCAAGATCCTTACCCCTGCTTATTTGAGCTTTACATAAGCTACATATGGCCATACATTGGTTGTCTGGATTTGGATAAAAATAACTCCAGACCGAAGAGGTGCATTTTTTGGTCTTCTGACCAGGCATGACGATGGGCTTTTTCATCCCATGGACATCAGCTTTTTCCCCCCCTGGTGCCTCATTTACAATAACCACATCACCATCCTCATCATCAAGTTCCTCCACAGTGCCAGCTACATCATCAATAGCCTCCTCCCGAGCCACCTCTTCCCGTACAGTGATGGGAAGGTCAGGCTTGACAACCACCAACACCCTTGGACTCGCCTTGAGGATTTGTGATAATTTATCTTTAGAAGGCAGAGTTGTTTGCTGTTTTGTTGCTGACATCATAACTCTCTTCAATTTTTTGTAGGGGGGGGGAGGAGGAGGAGGGCTAAGATCCGTGGGTGAAGCTGAACCACTAGTCATGAACACGGGCCAGGGCCTAAGCCGTTCCTGGCCACTCCGTGTCGTAAATGGCATATTGGCAACTTTACGTTTCTCCTCAGATGATTTAAAGTTTCTCTTTTTGCTACTTTTTCTTAACTTGGGCTTTTTGGATTTTACATGCCCGGTACTACGAGATTGGGCATCGGGCTTGGAAGACGACGTTGATGGCATTTCATCGTCTATGTCATGACTAGTGGCAGCAGCTTCAGCATTAGGAGGAAGTGGGTCTTGATCTTTCCCTACTTTATCCTCCAAATTTTTGGTCTCCATTATATGTAGCACAAGATACTGCAGAATGTGTGAACTTGGTAATATTGCAGTACCAATGGACTTATACTGCTGGATTGGTTTTGCAAATTTGGTTATAATTATTATATATATTTTTTTTTTTTTAATTTTTTATTTTTTTTTACTTTTTTTTAATTTTTAAAAAACTTGGGAATAGTGGGGAAAAAACTATGCCCTTAGAAGCATAGAGCACAGGACACAGCACCACTGGACTGAACAGGACACGGCACAGGACCCAGCAGCACTACGGAACTCAGCAGGACAGAGCACAGGACACAGCACCACTGGACTGATACTGCAGAATGTGTGAACTTGGTAATATTGCAGTACCAATGGACTTATACTGCTGGATTGGTTTTGCACATTTGGTTATAATTATATATATTTTTTTTAATTTCTAATTTTTTATTTTTTTTTACTTTTTTTTTATTTTTTAAAAACTTGGGAATAATGGGGAAATAACTATGCCCTTAGAAGCACAGAGCACAGGACACAGCACCACTGGACTGAACAGGACACAGCACAGGACCCAGCAGCACCACTGACCTCAGAAGGACAGAGCACAGCACACAGCACCACTGGACTGATACTGCAGAACACAGCACAGCACAGCACAGCACTGCACAGCACAGCACAGCACAGCACAGCACAGCACTAAACAGCACAGAACTAAACAGCACAGAACTAAACAGCACAGAACTAAACAGCACAGAACTAAACAGCACAGAGGACCACCTAACACACCCTCCCTCTACCCTGATCAATGCCCGAGTGAAGATGGCGGGGACTAGCGGGGAATTTATAGGATCCGAGTATCGCGAGATCCGACAACGGGATTATGAGTCAGAGCCTCAGTTTCACTTTTGAATTTGGCGCCAATACCCGGATCTGTCTCGGATCCGACTCGGATCCGCAACGTTCGGGTGGGCTCGGATTTCATAAATCCGAGTGCGCTCATCCCTACTTGTTTATTGATCCAAAATAAATATATATATATATATATATTTTAATTATTTAGAGGTCATTGTGATTGTATTAGTGAGGAAATGCTACATACACTTTAAAATGTGATTTATGATAAAAAGGAGTATGTTTTCTGTGTTTTAATACTAAAAATATTTTTTTTTTTCTCATCCCTACTTGTCATTTATAAAACAACTAACATGAGGAGAAGCAGTCAGTTATGAATTTACATAAATCTTAGATACAATGTGCGACAGGATGGACCTCCTACATCACCCTGTCCGTGTGTTGCTGGGGACTGGCCGGGCTTGCCTTGCCATCGTTCCCTTCCTTTCTCCCAAATGTGCCTTTTAACCGCAGTAGGAGAGACTTTGCTGCTGCCACCACTAGGCTTCTTCAATGGAACCTAGAACCGCGTCCTTCGGGGTAACAGGGTAACTCTTGTTGCTAGTGTACCCCCTTGCTGGTACACCTGACATCTTGGTTTCAGATCAGGGTTGCTGTGGAAGATGCCCCTGGCCTATCACACTGGCCAGAGCTGCATGGTAGCGAGCAAAGCGTTGTTACTGGATGCTGGGTCCCAACTTCAGAACAGCTGTATAACAGATTAGATTGGTCTAATCTGTAGGTCACAGGAACTACAGCAGGTAAGTAGGCGTCAAAGCAGGATCTTGAAGCAATGTTTTATTAGCTGAAGTAGCCCTTATAAAGGACAGTTACACTAGTTTGTGGTACTAGTGATCTTCAAGATTCAAGAGTTACAGATGGAATACTACTACTTTACATGGTCAAATAGTTCTCTTTTTATACAGAATTACAGATACCCTGGGTAGAATGTAGCAATCCAGCCTCCTGCCCCTCTAACCAATCCAAGTGCTTCATCCAGCCTGCACATAAATCAGCCTGGAGGGGTTTAACACCTTTTAACACTACTGCTAGCGGCACCACAACATCTGAGGTTTTACATTGAATGTTTATTATCAGGATATAACATTTTCTCTAATCTTGCTTTAAACACAATTTAACTTGCAAAATTATCATTAATCTGTGAAATTTGCGTCCTGAGTCTTACACACATAAGAAGTCTACCAGCAAGTCTAATTACTGCTCCTGTTCTTTAAGGCTCACCAGATGTGTTGGTAACTCAACAATGAAAAAGTTTAATTAACATGAGATTACCTCCACACATGCTTACTTGGGTTTTCCTATAGAAAAGTTACAAAACCCAAACATGATATACTGTCTCAGAAATAAATACCTCAGGAATCCATACATTTCTAATACACAGTATCAAAAATCAGTACATTTGCAATTATATAAATTGGCACACTTCACTAATAATTTAAATATATTTCTAAAATAAGTTATTTATAAGGGATCCAGCCACACAATGCTTTCATTCAATTGTTGCAGCATTTAATGTAACTAAAATCCTGTAGAATTGCTAATTCCTGTATTTGCACATTTAAGAACTGTCATAATTCAAGAATAGTTATTTCACAGTAATCAATACTACTAGAAAAAAGAAAGAAGTACTATTCATTTGTATGTTTGATATCTGCTGTATTTTTAATTATATCCAAATGTACAGCATGTAATTTGTTTTCTCAGCAAAACAGTATGTTTTGGCTTGAATGACTGGTTTTGTATCTCATTCCTGGAAAAGGTAAGTTACTAGGTAGTGTTTAAACTTAATAGTTGATACTTCCCAGGGAGCAAAAGTGAAATGCATGCAATCCAGGAAATCTGTATGGAATTTAACCTTGGATGGTCTCATGTTTACAATATTACAAGGCACTAGGAAACCTTGACCAATCACTACGGTTTGTATGTTCATTCCATTTTTACTCTTGGCTAACAGCTTACTACTTAAAACTAATAATATTTTATTTTTTCTTTATAAAATGTTCTTTCATAACTGCACTTCAATATTCTTCTCATAATTTGTTCTAAGTGTGTAGTAGTGATTTTCCTCTTAGCATGTACCAGGGAAGGCAAAACCCGAGCCTACTTCACTTTGTTCTGCATGTTTTCTTATGACTCCCATTTTGTCACTGTTGGCGGCAGCTCCTTTGTTCTTTGTACCCCATGGACCCCGTTGTCTAACCGAAATGAGTCTCAGCTCTATGCTAACAAAGCGAAGCGGATTCATCAGCTGATGCACAATAGCATAACATTGCTCTAACTGTGCAAACATGATAGTGGTCCCATAGGGGGTCAAGTGCTGACCCAGTGCATATGGGGTTACAGAGAAACCGCTATTTCTATGTCGCTGGCAGCATAGCAATAGCCGCCAGTTCACCCTACAGCCAAAGTGGATTGTAAACACCATAGTTGCCTGATTGAGCACAGTGTTTATTCCACCCAACCCCACTTTAAGACATTAGTGTGTCTTAATACACATTTGTAAAACACTTGAAATAGCCATATATGTAAAAACGCAAAGATAGTGAGAAAAGAAATCATACAAGTTAGTAATTACGGACTAGTACCTGGCACTCACACCTGGTGATAGTCCTATTTCTGACCATGAAAATTAGTGCCCAACCCAGTAGACATTAATAACATCCCAATAAATGTATTTTATGGGTGGGGGAAATGAGTGATTGAAGGGGGTTTTTTATCTTCGTTCTTTTGGGACTTTACATTCCACATATGTATTGGACTTATCCTGCAGTGTATTATCTGTTAGATCAGAGTGGACCTAGACAGATATTCATCAACAGACATATCTTTACAGCTGCTCCTTGTTTTAAAAAACGCACAATACGTTCGGTTTGCATGGCTTAATGAATCAGGCCCATCATGTCAAGAAGGGCTCTTTGAGGTATTTATTTGATGTTCCAAATCACAAACTGGCTTTTGGTGATAATGAATGCTACTTGAAGTGTTTAAACAGGAATTCAGCATTCAGTCTTGCCCTCACCTTTCACACAGGTTATAGATCTAGGGAGTGATTCATTAAGGATCTTAACTTGAGAAACTTCTTATTTAAGTCTCCTGGACAAAACCATGTTACAATGCAAGGGGTGCAAATTAGCATTCTGTTTTGCACATAAGTTAAATACTGACTGTTTTTTCATGTAGCACACAAATACTTGATAGCTTATTTGTACAGTGAAATTTAAAGTTGATATTGGTGTGCTACATGAAAAAACTGTCAGTATTTAACTTATGTGCAAAATAGAATGCTAATTGTAACATGGTTTTGTCCAGGAGACTGAAATAAGAAGTTTCTCAAGTTAAGATCCTTAATGAATCAGGCCCTAGTAGCTTTTTTGTTTAATCAGCTCAAATCAGTAACTTTTGTGTTTAACAGGCCTATTACCACTCAATCTGTCCCAAAATTGAATTAATAGCATTCACATTTTACAAATATGCCCATTTCACCCCCATACAGCCCCAACATTAAATAAATAGCACCCCATTTAATGATTAGGCATTCGTCCCAACAACCTGCCCAACATTAAATTACTAGCATTCCCATTTAATAAACAGACCTATTTCTTCCACCACCAGCCAACATTACATTAATAGTATTCCCATTTAATAGAAACACTAAATTTCCCCCACCAGTACCAAAATCAAATTAATTGCTTTCAAATTTCTCCCATATTTAATAGAGCTAGGACAAATAGCAGGTGTCAATTGCACCCCCTTAGGCCTCTGCCATGGGTGGTCACTATGTCGCACCGTCCTCGTTACTTCCCTGATTAGAACTATATAAATACACCCAGGGGTGGATTGGGAACTAAAAGTGGCCCTGGAAAAAATTCTTAAAGTGGCCTCATGTGGGCGGGACCAAATCAAGCGTAGGTGGGGCCAACACAAAAGTAGGCGGGGTTTAGAACTACTAGAATTTGGTTGTAGTAACATTCAGGAAAACCTAGATGTGATGACTTAAGACACAGTGGCTCATTTCTAAAGCAATGCAGGTAAAAAGCTGCTAGTCCTGTGTTATAAAAATTCATGAATCCTTTTACATTATCTGTGACAGGTTTATGCCTCTGTGCTTAAACTTGTTTAGCTGCCTACTAACACAACCTTCCAATATTCCCTTCATAGAAACACTGACTTTAATAAGTTTAACAATTGCAAAATATAGAGTAGCATATGAGCACCTCACCGGATTGTTGCATCTTCCCCTGATGTCATGAGATGCAAACTACCAGCCAAACTTCTGTCTTTAATATATAATAATGTATACTGTGTGTTTTAAAAAGTGCATTAAAAATAAACCTCATAATAAATGGCTATCCAGTGCGATCACCACAAAGGTGAAATGCTTCAAGCATCTGCAAGAAAACACTTCTTTTTTTAACAATTGTGTATGAGCCCTAACTGTTCCCAGTGATTGGTGGTAGTTTGAATTAATAATAGCGCAGGGAGGGATGGCAGACAATGGTATAAGTGAAGGGGAGAGCTATTCCAAGGCCATGCTGATTATATAGTAAGTGCAAAGGATAAAGGATTAATGATATTGTCAGTGCAATGGTAGAAGGCAGTTAATAGAATCAATGCAAGAACCACTAAAGTATCACCAGAGCAGGAATAACGCTCTGGGGGTGCCTGGGGCACTTTAGACAGTGGGTTATTTTAGATACATTTTAGACAAATACACAGGCAAAACGGTGTGCACTACTGTTAGGTACACGCAGCTCTGCCGTCACGAGCAGTACAGTGTGAAGCAGGACATACCTCCTAACTGTCCTTGTTGTCGGACCAAATGCTGACTAAGCGAGACAAACGTTAAATTCAGGGCTGCCGCACAAGATTCCGTACAGTTGGCAGACTGTCCTGCTTTCTCCTACCTGTTCTTGTCACTTCTACCACCTGTGGCTGCTGCTTTTTTTTTTAGACTGGTTGCTGCTTGTTTGGATACTGGAATGTTGGGGGCCCTATTTGGAAAAGAAAATGGGTACATGAAATTTAGAAAACTCCAAACAGCCCTGGCATTAAATCAAAACAGCACCCACATTTAATAATTAGGCCTCCCTACAGCCCCAACATTAAAATAATAGTACTCCCATTTGATAAATAGATCTATTTCCCTCCAACCAGCCCCGACATTAAATTAATAATATACACATTTAATAAATAGACCTATTTCGCTCCAACCAACCCCAACATTAAAGTAATAGTATTCCAATTTAAAAAATAAACCTTTTTCCCTCCCTCCAAAACAATAACTTAATAGCATTTACGTTTAGCATAACCATTTCCCACAACCATCCCCGGCATTAAATAATATTCACATTTAAATAGCCTTCCTCCCCAAACTCAGCCCCACATTCAATTAATAGCCCAAAATCACCCCAGCATTAAATTAAAGATCCCGTCACCTCATCTTAATTTATTAGCCCCACCAATAAATACAATTGCCCCACCACCATCCCACAAATAAAATAGCACCCATCAAATTGTAAATTCCACCATTAAATTAAGAGCCTACCTCCCACCCATGTACTATTAAGATAACCTCCCTCCCTTCCCTCATATCACACCCCATTCCATCACACATAATAGCCCCCACTCTGCTCTCCTTCACACTTAACAGCCTCCCCATCACACATAACAGCTCTATTAAAAAGTGAAAGTTTGATGTAGGATTGTTTAGTTTGTCCCATTACTTTGGGTCCCTTATAAAGTGGGAAGCACATATAGAAACCGTTGTACTTCCTACACCGTTCACCTGATTTGGATGTAAATACCCTCAAATTAAAGCTGAAAGTCTGCAGTTAAAGTACATTTTGTTAGTTACATTTCAAATCCATTGTGGTGGTGTATAGAGCCCAAAATATGAGAATTGTGTCGCTATCCCAATATTTATATAGTCAATATCCTGCTTGCCCGTGTGTGAAGACTACAACATATGCTCAAAATCACCTAAATTAATCTTTAATACATGCAAATAAAAATTACCTAAATTACAATTAACAAATATCTCTGTAAAGGATTCATGACCATTCTAATTAAAAAAAACATAAAATTTACCTGTAAAAATAGAAATAAATATAAAATTGTACTGCAATTAAAGTAAGTAGAAAGTGTCATAAGTATAGTATAAACATCAATATGAAACACATATAAACAGTAAATTAGTATACTGGACTATTTAATATATGATATTCAATGTTTGTTTTACAATGAAGGCAGTACCACCGTGTACACCCCCCACTTCGACCACTAGTTCAAATACCATGGTAGTACATAGCTTACTTATCTCAACTATGGTATATTTTACAATGCAGTGACTGGAGTTAGTCACTCTAATTGAAGCCCTTATTGTATATTAAGTTTATTGTATTTGAAAAGTTGTTCACACAATGTGACAAACATTGCTATAGACAAAGTGGTAGTTTTGATTATATAAGTCAAACACATGAGATTATGGAATGGCTAGACCATTTTGGCAGTTCAGATGATAATGAAACTCTTAAATCTGATCACTTATCAAATTGTGAAACAGAGCTTTCTTACTTTAGTCACACCTTTGCGGACTTGAGGATAATATGCTAGGTTTGAGCAGTGGTGAAAACAAAGCACATCTGAATTTACAATTAAGTGACAGTGACTATTTGCAGTTATTAGAAGATTAGCAATGATGAGACTGTAGTACTGCAATGGAACAGTCATCCTCAAAAGGTGGTCAAATGAGGATACAAATTAACAACAAAAGCCATAAACCTAAATCTAGAATGGGCAAAAAGGGCAAATGTGCTCAAACAACCCCACATCACTAAGTACATTGTACAAGAAAAAACAATGCTAATGTCAGTGGTAATAAAGCAAATAAAAGTTGTTCTGATGCTCATCAAACTTATTTAGAACAAAAAACGTAATGAGTAGCAAACATTTGTCTTTTGTGCGCAGTGCAAAGCAATATGTAATTTCATTTTATCACCAGAATCTGCAACGACATTAAACAAGTTATTTTACTATATCCAAATAAATAAAAGGAAAAATGGCGCTAATGGTGATAGCTGGTAACTTAATATTGTTCAAAGTTCACATCATATTCTTTGAGTCTTAGCGAACAGAAGAGAGCATATATCCACGATGTGATAAGAGAATCCTCCTCCTCAATCAATCCATTCCATATGCATGCATGAGGAAAGAAGAAAAACAAACATAGCACAGCCCGTAGGATCCAAACATATGTTGTAAGTGTCCCCTGAGATACCCGTGCGTTTTTATACTTAAAGAACACAACGTGATGGAATATTCTTCATAACCCCTTAGGGGTATATACTCACTAGACCACAATAGGTATGAAGCATGTAGAATACCATATGGTTTTCCCAAGGGCACCTTAATTCCACTTTCCAAGGTTCCTCTCCGTTTTGACCCCGTTGGATAACAAACGTGTGGAACAACATATAACAAGGGGATTTCTATTCCACCTTTCGAGATTCCTCTCCGTTTAAATAACCATGGAGGGAAAAAAAAGGAAGTCCATAGTGTAAAACCACATAAGACTTTATTCCATACACATTAATACAAACCTAAGAATCCAATAAAAATCTTGTTAGACATCCGTCTCCGCAGCAAAAGGGAATGGATGGACTCTTACCCTTATGATGTAATAAACGAGCGTGATGTTAAATAATCCTCGCAGAAGATATCCCGGGATATCTTCTGCGAGGATTATTTAACATCACGCCATTTTTCCTTTTATTTATTTGGATATATTTATGTGTTTGTACTCATAGGGGTTGTGTGTACTTAAAGGAGAAGGGCTGCTTTGTGGTTTTGACTGCGCGGTTATACTCCTACTAGTGTTGCATTGTAAGTTATTTTACTAGCCACTTGTATCAATTGGTGATGAAGAGGACAGTAGAAACAACAAGACGAACAGGAGACAACTAGATACAGCTGTCATTCAGCAGCAAAAGAAAACAGATAAAAACAAATTACCTGTCCCACAAATCATACAGAAGCACAACTCCCCTTACCAGCTAAAAGTATTATATTGTGAAGGAAAGTGTCATTTATCATAATCAAGGTAAAACAATAGCACAATACCAAACACTGCCATGGCTGCTTGTTCTCCATCGCCTACAACTTTGCAAAAAGCACCTAAACAATTATATTATGTGAAAAGACAGTTGCAATTGCAAGCAGAAGTTTGATTCAGAATTTTTTTTCAGAGTGACATGGATAATATTGCATAATGTATGTAAAAGGGTAGTCAAGGTCACAAGGAAAAAATGCTTGGAATGTCATCCCTGATCCAACATGTGATAAGACATAATCTCCTTTGTGAGAAACACAAAAGGCTTGATAAATTGACCAGATGGTAGTTCCAAAAATAAAATCTTTTTAGCTGTACACCTAGCGTCGTTATCCTTCTTCATGGTGATGAGAGTGAATTCCACTGGAGAAATTCCAAACCAGTCATTTTAACGTTTAAGAACCCTCCCTATCTTTTAGATTAGCCTGGGTCCTTTTGCTTGGTATAGATGAAGCAGATATCCAAACTACTGCACCCCTGTTTTCCTCTCCCCGGGCAAACCCCTGGGTCTCTCCTTCTTAAACATTGGTGGGTGCTGAGCCAGGGGGTTGGAGTGGGAGTGGAGAGGAGATGCCCTTACACAGTGGCTTCCATGCTGTGCCCTACCTCAATGTCTGAGCCAATCCTGTAGAGGACAATGGGTAATACTTATGTGAAGATACCTGGTTCCCAAATCACTCAGACACGGTATTAGAGGGAAAAATAGAAGGATGATTTATTCTGCAGAACAGGATTAAATACAGCATGGCCCCCTTAACAATAGCCGATCCAACAAGTGAGGAAATCAGTTTGAATAAATCCAGTTAGATATATACAGCATGGCCCCCTTAACAATAGCCTATCCAACAAGTGAGGAAATCAGTTTGAATAAATCCAGTTAGATATGTACAGCACGGCCCCCTTAACAATAGCAGGTCCAATAAGTGATTAACTCAGTCCAAATAAATCCAGTGAGATATGTTCCATAGCGAATCTCTGGCAGAGCATCACCTCTTGGCCAAAGTCAGTCACACTCGCCCTCAGCTCCCAGGGTAGCCTCTTCTATCACTTCATAATCCCCCCTTGGCAACTCTTGCACAGGTGAGTTTCAAAAGGTGTCGATTAGTGGGCTTCTCACACTATCCAGCCCCCTCCCCTACCTTCCATAGGAGTCTTCCCTCAGGTGACCCCTGCTGGGTCCAGCTCCTGGCTGTCTGTAATGCTCACTAGTGGACAATAGCACAAGAGATAAATTTGAATATAACCTGTATAGATGTGGTTGTGGAGGTCGAAAAAGCAGTATTAGTTCACTGAAAGAAAAGTTATAAAGAAAATTAAAAAAAAAGGGTCCATAACTGAGCCTTGATGGACCCCAACATATAGAGGGAGTAATAGTATAGAGGGATTTGCCAGAAGTAGAGATACAGACATTTTTACAGAGAGGTACGGGGTGAACTAGCAGAGAACAGGATTGTAAAGAGTGTCCAGGAGAAAATAGGGTAATTGACTGCATTGAAAGTAACAGAGAGAGTAAAAGAGGGTGAATAGGGAGAAGATACCCTTCAATGTAGCTGTGAGTAGATCATGAGGGAGTGTAGAGGGCAGAAGCCTGAATGCAGATGGTCAATAAGGGAGCAAGTGAAGAGAAAGTGGGTCAGGCAGTTGTAGGCAACAATTTAAGTAGAGGTAGGATCAAGAGATGGTTTCTTGATAGAAAGTGCCAGTGGAGAGTGAAAGGGGTTAAAGAGATGAGTTATGTACAGGCAAACAAATGAGAGGGAGAGGAGGAAATGAGAAGCAACGGGGGTTGAGGGGACAGGTTGATGAAAAAGATGAAGAGAGGAGTGTTAAGCCTTTGTCCTCAATAATGAGGTAAAAACTTAGGGTGGGGGTAGGGGAGAGTAGAAGGCGAGTGTGGGTTGATAGATCTGGTAAGAACTATTTCTTGATGATTGGTATAAATGTTGCCTTTGAAATGGTGACAAAGCACACAGATTTGAATGCAAAAGGCAAGGTGAGGTAGTAGAAATGGAAAGGATCAGAGAGAGGAAAGATCGAGTTGGAGAAGCTGGAGATGACACAGAGATGGGAGAAAACCAGGTCCAGGGTGTCCCCATCATGATGAGAGGGAGATGATGTCCAATGCAGAGACCACCGGATTTCCCGGCTTAAAATGCCTGAAAATAGCGAGTCATACTATTTTATAACACAGCACCATCAAAATAAAAAAAAATAATATTTATTAAACTTCGATAAATTGCTCATCCCTCAATATTCAATGACCAGTGTCTCCCTCACACACCAAAAAAAAATTAAGATTGGTGTGGATTATGACAATGCCAATGGAGGAAATTGCCTTTTTAACAAAAAACAAAAAAACAAAAACACCATGACAAGATTCTTTGGTTTATGGTACACTTTGTTAGTTTGGGAATACATAAAAATATAATGAACTCCTCATGTCAAGGTTTTAGCAGATACAGGTCTTATATAGTGGTTTGTGAAAAAATTTGCGCAGAAAAATACATAGTAAGGAGAGTGATGTGACCTGACATGCATTGCTCTGTTTTTCCTTTGTCTTTATATGTCAAAGGGAAAACAAAGTTGAGCTATATACTGGAGCATATAATTTGTTAGAGATAGAGAACACATGTCTATACATTTCTATGGAGATATTGTGATTTTAACAAGTACAACAAAGTAAGGTGTATTTTATTTTTGTTGCTTGTTTAATTGTTATAAAATGTATTGCATTGTATCACTATATCTGTAAAATATTTCTAAAAATGTTAAATCTATTCAATTATCTAGTTAGCCGTAAAACTCTCATTCCCCCCCCCCACCACCCCCAAAAAAAAAAAAAAAAAAAGTGGAAAAATACACATTAGCTTTCTCTACTATATCTTTGGGAAACTAGGCATTAATGTCAGGGAGTTCTTTGAATTACTCCAAAGAGTTAAAATGAACAACAACAACAAAATATTTAATTAAATAACTGTATCATACTTGCCTACTTTTGAAGGCAGCTGTCCGGGAGGGGGTCCGTTGAGGGGGGCGTGGCCACGCATGGTGCGCCATTCGGCTTCGCCCCCGTCAATTTTAGGCAATTATAGCCAAACGCACCAGGGGGCGGGGCCACAATGGCACATTTAGCCCCGCCTCCACCATCTACAACAATGGGGACAGCTGGATCCGGGATTTTTGCCTGCTCTCTCGGGAGTCCAGGAGAACTCCTAAAAATTTGGGACTCTCCCGTAGGCAACTATGAACTATATTTGTGATAGCTGACTGTCCCCATTTCCTAATGTCCATAAAATAAACAAACGTATACACTATTTCAATATGCATAAAATAAAAATCTACTCAGCAGAGTTTAGACATTCAAAAGTTATTGTCAGCCAAAAACAACACAGCGCAAAACCGTAAACATTAGTTGAAAAGGTTGAATAGTAAAAAATAAGTATGGCTCCTAAACAACTATATTTTAGAACATTCCTGTCCTTTGTCATTGAGTGGACTGAAATACCCTGCAGTATCTATGCTTCAGTTTATAAACCATTAACTGAGCACACAACTAATTCGAAGGACAGAATTTGGCATGTGTTTAAGATTAGTTTTATCATCACTGCTAACAGCGAAGACTCTAGTAATGTAACAGACTCATAGCGTAGAAAGAACACAATACAAAAAGGCTAATGATCATTGTAAATGTTACCAAGACTGTATGATGTGTCTGCAGAGAGCTGCTGACAGGAACAGTTATTTACAGCCTCTGACACAGAGCTCTTGCCTAAACATTACTTATCAGATCACTGTGTTTAAGTAAGACAATGTATGCTTTTACATCAGTAATGGAGTAGATAAAAGCCTAGTCTCATTTAACCACTCCTAGATACGGCATCTATACTTGCAAAGTAAAAAAAAAACAATATTTATAAGACTGGGTACACACTACAGGTTTTTCAACTGATTATTAGGCCAATTACACGATAAACGTCCGTTCGGCCAGATATTGCATTTTTGCATCACACCATCTTTTCAGCAGATGCCTATGAAAAGATGGTGAAGAGCACAGATCTGAAGGTGAATCTTGTAAAACGTGCATAGTATGTACACATGAATCTGATCGGACTTCCAGTCATTGGTAAAATCGTTAACGATATTGCATCAGGAGAAATTTTCTGTAGTGTGTACCCAGCCTTACCATAGCCTCCAAACATTCCTAGCTATTAAATCATGACAAAATATGCCATGCATCTAATTCACACAGACAATGCCTAATCTGTCCAAGCCACATGCATTTTGACACTCAACTTTGGATAACAAAAATTAGTACTACCTATTCCTTGAAAAGCCATTGTAGGTAGCTGTCATTTTGTTGCTCTTGAGTACACCTAAATTGGCTGTAATGCCAACATTGCACAAGAAATATTCTTCTTTCAATCTAGAATCTCTTGATGAGAGGTTTGTTCTGTTCCACTGACCTGAAAAATTACCTTTTCTCATATTCATACAAAGTATAATTGAGATTCCGACCCACCAGAAGTGATGAAACAAATTTGAAAATAATTAGGTGATCAAGCTCAAGTATCTCCCATAAAAAGACCCAAACCTACTGATCGGCTGTTATTTCACAAAGATAGGAAGCAATAGGAATTTATTGTGCTGGCTTCAAGGGATGAGTACGGGAATTCCCAACCTTATTTCATGAGGTAAAATATACACGGACACACCCCACAACATTTATAAATGCTTTGTTGTATCGTAGTAGATACAACTGAAGTGAATTTTAAATAATTACAAATTAATAAAATCTTTCAGATTCAAAATATACTTCACTTTTTAAAATTAGTTGATAGATATTATGTGATGTCCTGTAACATATCTAAAATTATTGTGGCACAACCAGCCTGGTATTGGGACACAAGGACTGAAAAGCAATGGATTGAGAACAAAGATTATTTTCAGATTCATCCTCTTATTCTTCATTGTTCCAAGTCATTACAAGTAAGAGATTTGCTATATAAATATTTAAAAGGAGAGATAACACAGAAAGGTTATGATCCTCATTAGGCCACATAACATGGAAGATCACCACATCATAGAACTTAAATGTTCATAATTATGCAAACTGCTACAAACAAACTAAAAGACAAAGTAAAATGCCAGATATAGAGATGAGCCATAAATATCATAACTTTATATACTATCATAGAATGCTTAAGGATAGAATGCTAAAACACTCATAGTATTAAGCATAGACATATCTGGTGTCCTTTGCCCAGAAGTATACATTAATGTAATGTCAAACACACGTGGCACAGTACTTAATACCTAAAGCTACAGTATGACCTGTAGGAGATAAATATAAGGGTGGGGTACGTTTTTCCGTCTCCAATAATAGCGAAAAAATTTACACCCACGTAAAAATTCAGATTAGTATAAGGCCGACAAGAAGAAAATAGGGACTTACCATATAACAGACATACAACATTCCCCACACTCTTAATTCCCAGCAGATGTAAATTTTGGCTTTTCTAAAATGTCTCCAGCGCAAATGACATCAGTTACAGTGGTCAGAGTCAGATTGCCGGTTTTAAAGCGGCAATGGGTGGACCCGCTGCATTATCCGCCCATTGCCACCTTAAAACTAGCAATCATTCTGACTGGCGAGATTTTAGAAAGTCGCAATTTGCCAGGAATTAAGTGTGTGGGTAATCTTGTATGTCTGTTATATGGTAAGTCCCTATGTCCTTCTTGTCTATCTTTTACTAATTGGAATTTTTACATCGGTGTAACTTTTGTCACTAATATTAGAGCCAAAATAATGACTACCATCAAAATAGGGAACTCTCATTGGGACAAAATTACACAGTCACATACAAAACACTTTCAATACTCACTTGCCTTTCACATGTTATAAAATGGAATTAAATCACACCCCAAAAAAGTCCAGACACACCTTAAAACATGCTGCCATCACTTAAGAATATAACAGGAGTGTCTGTAGGAGCACTTACAAACTTTAGCACGCACTTGGACTAACACGCTGCTATCCAGTAGTGAAAGGCTTTTTACACAGTATTCTTGCACTTAAAGGGATAACGCAATCAAGCAACAGATAATCTTAGGAACGGAAGGAGAGGGAGAGAGAACAGTGCTTATAAATAATATGTAATTTTATAGGTTTAACAGACAGTTACAAATTAAAAATAAAACATCACAGAAACCCTATCCATCACTAATAATTGTTATGTCCAGTCTTCTGGTTTCTAGAAGCAAGAGAAAAAATGTTTAGCTCATCATAAATCAGGCCCCAAAGTATAACAAAGGAGATTTTTAAAATACAGCGTCATAGGGCTGCTCTAATTCTTCTTCTTCTCAGTAAGGATGCAGGGAGGATTCAGAGAGTTTATCTAGAGCTAGTGACAGCTAAAATGTACCATGTTATAACTCTTTAAACTTATTTTAAATTTATGATAACTACTTCCACATAAATCAAGATACTGTTTTATACTGGTAGGTTGATTGGCTTTAGAGAAAATTAACCATGGTGGTTGTGTTTGTAGGGAATATAGATTTAAAGCTCGACTGGGGCAGGGACTGATGTGAGTGATTAAATAATCTCTGCAAAGTGCTGCACTATATAAATAACTTTATAAAATGATATTAAAATTTTCATAACACATAATGATCACACACACCAAACATGATTGGTTAATTATATATTCTTCCATACATAGTAACATGGCCTGAGCCATATATAGGATATGCACATGTGTAACTTTTCCTGCTAAGAGGAGATTAAGAAAAACAATGGCATTTTCTCGCTACTACCTCCTACTACTGTTAATGGGGTCTATTCATGACCCATCAAATTTGTTTTACGTTAATTATCATTTCTTATCACAGTGTCATAACAAATGACCGTATCTATTCATCAAAATTCTTCAGTCGGGACAGCGTCTCTAATAGGAACTTACAGGAACTTGTCCCAGCAAATAATCAATAGTAGAGTGATTGTGACTGCAGGTTCTTATGGCCTTTGTATATTTTGCGATAGGAAGAGGGGTGGGGGGGGGAGCACAAAGCCGCCGGGGAGGAATCTGTAGATCACTCTCCTGCAATGCTCTTCCCATAGGATAGAAAGGCCAACGCCATCTTCATATGGAATTAGTGGCTGGGATAAAGCTCTGAAATTCGAAGTTTTATAACTAGAGCATTTCATTTTCACACTCCCCATAGAAATCTTGGGGTCTGCAGCTGCGATAAAATATGCTGGGACTGCAGCAGATATCTCAAATAATAAATAAGCAAAGTACTTAAAAAAATGGTAATCTTCCGAAAACTGCAGTTTACATGGGATTTACCAGGAAAAATAGGCCCCATACGTACAGACTACCCCTTTCACAGATTCTTTCAAACAAGAGCTCTGCTAAACATTATAAGTGTCTCACTGTACTGTATACAACGTAGATGTACTGTGCAGACCACTAAGAGGTAAGGAGGAACACACTTACATCTTCACATCAATAAGATTTCATGCAGGAAAAGTACAAAATAGAGCTACAAATAATTATTGGGCAAAAGATAGACAAACCAATGTTTATAAAAAAAACTGCACTGAAATTTTTTATAAAATGTCCCTAACAGCTTCCTGTAGCAGAGTCTAGTCTGGTATAGGACAAGCACCTCAATCGCATCATACTTTCTGTCACTGCTTATCTGTTATAAATGGCGAACCACACATTTTGCCAATGAGCTTGCAACAAAGAAAGTAGCAATGGTTGTACTAGAATCCTAGAACCATAGTACATTACACTGCATACATAATGTTCATTTTCAGAATACTAAAAAAGTAGCAGACTCCATACATATAATAGAATGTACAGATAGTGTAATAAAAATATAAATATAATAGCAAACTAATTCCAAGTACTATAGTCTACGGCTTAGGTTCCCAAAGTGGGCGCCGCGGCTCCCATGGGTGCCGCGGCGCTGTCACAGGGGTGTCGTATCCAGGGGACAAAAAATAAAAACAACTTACCAAACTGGCGGCGCCTGGACCCAGCATCCTCCTCCCTCCTTGCTTCTCATTGAATGTCGGGCGTAACGCCATCACGCCCAACATTCAGTGACAAGAGGCAGGAGAGAGAATGCTGGGTCCCAGGCACCGTCGAATTGGTATCAAGAAAAGAAAAAACAGAAGAAATAGAAGAAAGAAGGTCAAGTATGCTAGGTAAAGAAACGGAGGGGAATGGTGATAGAAGACAGCAATGGAGGGGCAAAAGAATGAAGGAGGGGGCAGAGTGAGGATGCAGAGGATGCACAGAATATGTGGATGCAGAGGGGGCACAGAATGTGTGGATGCAGAGGGGGCACAGAATGTGTGAATGCAGAGGGGGCCCAGAATGTGTGGATGCAGAGGGGGCACAGAATGTGTGGATGCAGAGGGGGCACAGAATGTGTGGATGCAGAGGGGGCACAGAATGTGTGGATGCAGAGGGGGCACAGAATGTGTGGATGCATAGGGGCACAGAATGTGTGGATGCAGAGGGGGCACAGAATGTGTGGATGCATAGGGGCACAGAATGTGTGGATGCATAGGGGCACAGAATGTGTGGATGCATAGGGGCACAGAATGTGTGGATGCAGAGGGGGCACAGAATGTGTGGATGCAGAGAGGGCACAGAATGTGTGGATGCAGAGGGGGCACAGAATGTGTGGATGCATAGGGGCACAGAATGTGTGGATGCATAGGGGCACAGAATGTGTGGATGCAGAGGGGCACAGAATGTGTGGATGCAGAGGGGGCACAGAATGTGTGGATGCAGAGGGGGCACAGAATGTGTGGATGCAGAGGGGGCACAGAATGTGTGGATGCAGAGGGGCACAGAATGTGTGGATGCAGAGGGGGCACAGAGTGTGTGGATGCAGAGGGGCACAGAATGTGTGGATGCATAGGGGCACAGAATGTGTGGATGCAGAGGGGCACAGAGTGTGTGGATTGGATGCAGAGAGGCACAGAATGTGTGGAGATCATCATCATCATCATCATTTATTTATATAGCGCCAACATATTCCGTAGCGCTGGAGATGATGATGCAGGGGCACAGATTGTGTGGAGATGATGATGCAGGGGCACAGTGTGTGTTAGCTGTAAATTATTCTTTGACAGAAATATAATTGAAAAAAATATATAAAAATATTCTTTTCCCTTGGATTTATGTATAATATTTTTGCATACAACTAAATAAGTATTTCTGTCCTGACCTAAATACTTATTACGTTTTTTGACCCAACTACTTATAAAATGGGACTGCTCTGTAATTATTTTGGAGGGGTGCCTTGAAAAAATTGGAGACTAAGGGTGCCGCGAACTGCAAAACTTTGGGAACCACTGGTCTACGGTATTTCACTATAATGAGAACCATAGAAATGCATGTTCAGCAAGCTGAACTCGGCACTCAGCTACACATGTTGGCTTACATAAAGAGAAGGCAGCATATTATGCAACATGTGTGTAAATAATACATCACTGCCCAGTGTAAGATAATCGTGTCCGATTATGTGCACGTTACACAGAAGCATGTGTGTGACTGTACTCCAAGCTATTTGGCACATATGCAATAAATCACATACCATATAGCAGTACTCAGATGTGTTCAGTATGTGTGCAGATTTAAAATTTCACGGCATACAAAAACCAAGAAACGTAAGTAGATAACCACATATAAAGTGTGACTGCAGGCTCTCCAATGCAGGCCCAGCTTTCATTGTGCCTTCATGTTTGTTCACATCTTGTAAAATATTTGGTTCTTGTTCGTCCTGTATTATGCTTTGTCTGTCCAGTCATTTTAAAACTACAAGTTTTATTCTTTATAATGGAGCTGCGGAATATTGTGGCACTCTATTATGAATATCATTATTATTGTTTATAAAGTGCTTGAAATAAGGGATGAGTACTATGTGTTTCACACAAACATTGTAGCATGTATGTAAATGTGAAACCACGCATACTGTAGCAATCATATGAACCATATTTAACCATTCCATGATCCAAGGGTGTTAGCCCATCATGACAAAGTACATTTTTTGGTTTTGTTAGGAGTCAGTCTCCTTTACCAAAGGAATATGGGGGGGGATCAAGTTCTATCATGGGATAATATTGGAATAGCTATTATATATTTGAATTGTTAAGACCATGCCACATCTAATTTTTTTTTTATTTTAATTTTTTTTTACAAAATTCCCAAACTCAGAGTTCATCTTTGCTGACTCCACTTAGGAGAGCATAGGCAAAACAGCTCACACTGGGACTCTGCTCGAGTGCTGTCCCACACAGTGCACTATCCTAACTCCAAAGGACTGCCTTAATACATCACAGCTCCTCTGGCTCACAAGTAGTCATGAGGCAGGAAAGCCGACAGCCACCCGGCAGTGAGAACAGTGCTAAATGCAGTCTGACTTTCAAAACAGAATGTAGACTATACTCTTTAGAACTTAACACAATTAGTGCAGCCCCATTTACTTACCTAAAAACGTAATCAGCTATTACACATATACTGTATGTTTTTCTATTTTTTTTTTTTACTAAAGATAAAGATTAATTTTATGATTCTTCCATTTCGCCACCACTATTAAATTCAGTGTAAACAGAAACTAATAGCGATACATCTATTACATCCAGTTTATATGGATTTAAAAATGTTGGCAGCCGTTAGGAAGGACTCCAATACTTTGGATCGGTATGAAAATACTCATAAGTAAGTACAACACATAAATACAATACCACATATACAACATCTATGGCAAGCATTAGTCTTGTGAACTTCGAAAAGCTACTTACCGACTTGTAATTGAGACATTATGCCACCTGCTACCTAAACAGATTGTACAGATCAAAGAAACAATCTTGCATTTGGCTATAAAACTCAAAGCAGATGTGCTGGTGTCAAACACATATGGAATTGACCTGGCTACAACAAAGCACCAGCAGAGCTCATACCCAGCAGAACTATTACAACACTTACCTTATTATATCCAATAGACCTGTAGAAAGGAACATTGCTGTGAGGTCATCTACAGATCTAACTTGAAGCTCTCCAGAAAGCCTAACATTAAGTTGCTTCATGTAGGCCTGAAACCAACAGGAAGACATATCTGGAGAAATGTTTTGTACAGGAAAGCATCTAGGAAGTAGACCATAGTACACACCTTATCAAACTGCTAGTACAAAGAAAACAGATGTGATTAAAAGGATGGTGGGGCGTTATGGCTGTTATCATCTGTTTGGATGAATCTGTAATTTTGCCCTTCCCCACATTTTTACTGGCTGAGGGGGTTGAAGAGATCACATGTAAAACAAAACATGATATTATTGGAGGTCTGGGAGCAAAGTGTAAGGCAGGAGAAAAAAAAAAAAGTAAAGAAAGGGGATGTTTTCTCACCATACAATCCACGATTACTTATTAGTCTATACTCCTCATCCAGGGCCGCCATCAGAAATCGTGGGGCCCAGTACAAATGAAGCAGGCAGGGCCCCCCGATGAACCAGTGCCATCTTTCCAACTGCGCACGATGGGCAGGTGCCCGGGGGCTCAGGGGAAAAGGGAGCCCATGGCAATGAAGATCAGTTAAGTTCAGGTAAGTTAAGGGGCCCCTAATATCTATATATCTATATATACACATGCTCACCAAATATTGGCATTGTCCCTACTAGAATCAAAACATTTCACAGACTCTCCTGCTCTCTCCCATCTGTTCTTCTCACTTTCCCCACCTGTGGCTGCAGGTATATTTAGTTGTGGCTTGTCTGGATCCTAGAATGTTGGGGGCCCTATTTGGAAAAAAAAAATGGGTTAGAAAGTTACAGCCAGCCCCGGCGTTAAATCAATAGCACCCACGATTAATAATTAGGCCTTCCTCCAACCCCAACATTAAAATAACAGTATTCGCATTTAATAAATAAACCTATTTCCCTTCCTACAAACAGCCCCAGCAATAAATTGATAGTATTTACATTTCAGAAATATACCTATGACTGACATTAAATAATTCATAGTCACATTTAATAAAGTGACCTCATTCTCCCCCACATTCAGTAGCTCCCAAACCACCCCATCTTAAAGTAATAGTCCGCACTATAAAATTGCCCATTACCCCACAAACTTGCACCCATTAATTAGCCACCACCTACCTCACACTACATTGCCACAAGCCCCTTGTACCATCACACACACACATTACCGTGCCCCTTCATCACCCTTGTTGCCCCCTTATGATCACTGCGCCCTCCATGCTGCTTTTCCCCCTTTACCTGGCCCTCCATTATCACACTGTGCCATCCTGCCCCCCCCCTCTCCATCACTCGGTGACTTTCTGCTGCCCCCCCCTTTTTCCTCATACTGTGCCTCCACCCTCCTTTTTCCAAATAGTGTCTGTGCCTCTCCCCCCATTTTTCTTCATACTGTCTGTGCCTCTCCCCCAATTTTCTTCATACTGTCTGTGCCTATCCCCCCATTTTCTTTATACTGTCTGTGCCTCTCACCGCCCTTTTTCCTCATGGTGTGATTTTCTCCCTTTATTTACTTACCTTTGTATTAGCTTTTTTTCCCTCTCTTCTCTTCTGTCTTGTTCCTCTCTGCACAGTTCCTCAGAGTGTCAGGCGTGACTAGATGATGTCACGCCTGAAATTCAGTGTAAATAGTGCAGAGAGGAAGGAGGGACGGCGGGGCTGTCATCAGGTGAGTATTTTTTTCCCCACTACACTGCTCCCCCCACCAACGGACAACCGAACACCAGCACCAGCGAGGGTCTACCCTGGGGGCACCTTTCAATTTTACAGATTCATCCACTGGGACTGGATAAAGAGATTTAAATCTACCCAGCGTCTGGAATTATTTATTAGGCTTCAGACACCATTTCCAAAAGCTGAGGAGATGGGGGAGGGACAAACAATCTGCTTATTTTGTCTTTCAAAAAGAGAGAAAGTGGAATGGTTCCCAGCCTTAGGTTCTGAGACACCTAATTAGTGTCTAACATCCAGAATTATATTATCTACACTCTGTACAGTGGAAGTGTCCTCTGGGCTGGACACTTCCCCTCCCTCAGATTCTACAAGTAACTCACCATCTTTTGCAGAAGAATGATCGAAATCTGGGGTTAGGGGCCTGAAAGGAGTCAGTGACCAAGCGTTTACTAGAAGTCCTCTGAAGGACTGAAAGCAGGCATTGTAGGGTGGATGAAGCCTGTGCCAAGAACTGGGTAGATTCACCTAAAAATGCTGATAATCCTGTCTCAGCCTAGGAGGCCCAACAAAATGGAGGTGGAGGCTGTAAGGACTGAGTGTGTGGTGCATTTAAGGAAGGAGAAAGATCACCTACTTCTGTGGACTGAAACATCCCCCTCGATAGTTTGGCTATGGTTGTCGCCAGCAATCTGGCCCAAGCCGGCTCCTCCAGGGCTGTCAACACTGGGACGGGCACATGCTGATCACGGAACTAATTTTACATTACATTTTGCACATGTATAATGCTGCACAAACGTTCCTGCAAGCCTCTTGGCCTTGAAAGTCCCTTTTTCAGACATGCTACTGGAGTCTACTCTTTTCTTTTTTTTTTGATCAATAGTTTTGCAGCGACACACATTTAACCCTGTTTATCTATTACAAGAGTTAACCCATAAATTATAGACACCAGCACCGAGACACAGTACTATGAAATTAGTTCTGTCCCCTCAGACTAAGCCTACAACCCGTTAAATAGAGTAACCATGCCATAACAGCATATCAAGTAAACAACGGTGGTACCAAACAGGAGGGAGCAAGTTAGATTCAGCCATTCAGCCTGGGCAGAGAGCACCTGTAGAGCCAGTCAGCTGTGCAGGGAAGTAGCTGCATCTGTGAGGGAAGCCTGCCAAAGATTGTGAAGGAGGAGAAGTACCGCCTCCAGGATTGCCCCTACAACGGCCGCCTCCATGCGCAGCCGAACAGCACAATAAGGAGACAGCTGACAGCTACTCTCCGAGAGTTGCGCTGCAGATATTCATTGTGGCCAGTTGTTGTCTGCTGTGCCGGGCAGCAATATTGCCTCCTGTGGAGAGCAGTAACCTGTCCGCTCCTGGCTGCAGATTTGCTGCTCGTTGTCTAGGGGGAGTGCCAGCAATTCAATGGGGCTGGGATGAGAAGCTCTACCGCTTCACTCCTGCCCGATCGGTAATGCACAGTGCTCTAGTGCAGTCCCCTCAGCTGTCATTTATGTGCACCTGTGAGATCCCCTGAGGGACTGCTGGCAGTACCAATGTACGGGGTGAGTGGGGCCAGCTGGCTGCACAGCCCTACGGAGGGACCCAGAGTGAAGGAGGCAGACAGGTTATACAGTCACTGGGTCTTAAAGAGGGTCCCAGCGCTGACACTTAGTAGAAAAAAAAACCCAGAAGAATCCAATATATTCCATACAAATATATTGTGTACAGGCAGGAGCCCATACATGTCCTACTACCTAGGCACTGGTAGGGGAGGAGTGTATTCTTTAACAAATTATGATAAGTCCCGAAACTCCTAGTCCACCTACTATACACCAATGTCTCGCCGCTGTCCCCAAATGGTAGGAAAGTGAAAAATCTTGATTTAACTTGTTGAATGATATCTCTTGAAGTCCCTGTTGCTGTGGGAAGAAGGCTGTCACGACATCTAAATGTATATTAGGTGAGGATCGTGTGTTTGCAGCTAGCTCCAGAGAAATGACTGAGAAGGCCTAGCAAGGAGCCATACAAACTGGTAAAACTTAATTTCAAACGGTTGGTTCTCTCCAAATACAATATGCATTGGATTTTGTCACATTTCACTTTTATTCAATAACTGAATCAGAGGGGCTGAAGCGAATCTAAGCAAACTGTTACTAAAGTGATGGATATCAATGCCATTAGGTAGGACTGTGAACACACACATTTAAATTATGTAGAAAACACATAGTAAATTGAAAACTACAGTTTATTTTGTGAAATTTGCAAGTACCACCAGTAATTTACAGTATATAACGTTTGCCAGAACTCAGCAGCAAATTGTCTCTAGCACACACAGGATAACGGTTTCAAAAAATCCCATGAACTCTATGGAGTGTAGCTTACAAAGAATAGAAGACAGATATGTTGTGATATGCAATTATTCAGTGGCATAGATATGCAATCACTGTGCTGTAATGCTCTTCTGTCTCCCTACTGTGGAAGAAAAAGTCCAAATACAGCCTTTTAGTGTCTTAAAGTTCTTCTTTGAAAAATCCAAGTTTTGCGCGAGACATCTCTTTTCTGTATTGCATTATCTCCCAGAACATCTGGTCAACTGCACAAAACAAAAAGAAAGAAAACAAAAAACAACAACATATATAACCATTAAAGAAACATGAATGTACACATTTATACAGTGCAAACTTTACATTTTACAATGTGTACTGGAGCGTAAAACTATTTCTTTCTAAACATTGACCCCTTTCACATGTGCTGCAAACATGAAAATTGTGATGTAAATATGAGAATTTGGCCCAATTTTCAAGTTAATAACTATTTAAATTAATATGCACTTTATTCCAGATTAGCATTTGACAAAAACCTACTATTACAAGGATGCATTTTGGAAAACTTGCATCCTTGATTAGTTAGAATGAGCGAAAGGGCTAAATCTTTTGACCAGATTATGTCCCTGCTACATGTTTTAAAAGTAGCATTCACTCTAAATTTGTTTCCACAATATACTAATTGCCCTTTTTTCAACCTAAGAACATATAAAAGCCCCTGGAAAAGGAGATGGTCTATGATGAAGAGAGCTCCCCATCTTCAATAGTTTCTGCTAAGTCACATCTTTATCAAACCAGTTTTTCTGGTTTAGACATAGGACGGGGGGGTCGGCAACCCGCAGCTCTTTCAGCCATTTGCTGCGGCTCCGGAGTCCGGGTGTCAGTGGCAAAGGGGGTGACAGAGCACCTCTCTGTCATTCCCTTTGCTAAACTAATTGCGATTTAAAAATATAAAAAACTAATGGGAGCCGGCAAAGGAAAGAGCGCTCCCCCCCCCCCCCCCCCCACGCAGCTCTCTGCTGGTTGATTGACACGGACGTGACCCTAAGGTCTTGTCAGCATCATTCAGTTGAGAGAGCATGCCAAGGAGTAGCAGAGAAGAGAAGATCCGGGACACCACCTGAGTGAAGGTAAGTAAATAGTAAGTAAAAAATATATTTTCTTGGGGGCTCAACAATATGTTTTTTTCTCTGGAAAACGGGTCCAAATGGCTCTTTGAGTGTTTAAAGCTGCTTACCCCTGACATAGGACGAGACTCTCTAAACTCTCTCCTGGTCCTGATGGCTTCTCTATATTATACTACAGTCATGGCAAAATGTTTTCAGAATGACACAAGTATTGGTTTTCACAATGTTTGCTGCTTCAGTGTTTTTAGACCTTTTTGTCAGATGTTGCTATGGTATACTGAAGTAACATTACAAGCATTTCATAAGTGTCAAAGGCTTTTATTGACAATTACATTAAGTTTATGCAAAGAGTCAATATTTGCAGTGTTGACCCTTCTTTTTGAAGACCTCTGCAATTCGCCCTGGCATGCTGTCAATCAACTTCTGGGCCACATACTGACTAATGGTAGTTGCCTAATCAATGCTTGGAGTTTTTTTTAGAATTTGTGGGTTTTTGTTTGTCCACCCGCCTCTTGAGGATTGAACACAAGTTCTCAATGGGATTAAGGTCTGGGGAGTTTCCTGGCCATGGACCCAAAATTTTGAGGTTTTGATCCCAGCCACTTAGTCATTACTTCTGCTTTCCATCATGCTGGACAAGGCATGTTCGCCAACAAACTGTTTTCGGATGGTTGGGAGACGTTTCTCTTGGATGGTTGGGATGTTTTGGTACCATTCTTTATTCATGGCTGTGCCCTTAGGCACAATTACCCTATTTATAGTCACACACCCTCAAATCTGTTAACATAACTTACGAATAACTTTCAATTATTATACATTGTGTATATATATATATATATATATATATATATATATATATATATATATATATATATATGTATTAAGATGTTATTTAATTAAGTCTTTAATGAATTATATCATGTGTGACAAAAATTTTACAAAAGAAAAAAAAAATATGAAAAGTTTTTTAAATATCTGATAAGTAAACAATTTTGCACAGGCAGGGGCAGAACAGTGTGTATCTCAGGGCCCCATAGCAAAGTTTGTATAAGAACCTGACGATGTCACTCTAGCCCCCCTCTCAAAGGAAAGGAACCTGGGCATATTCTGAAAATGGGTGCAGAAGAAGCCACCACTCTGCTCTCTTAGGAAGGTACAGAGGAGTGGGGAGTTAGAGGGGATTTGGACGTGCCAGGTTGCTTCCAACCAATTGACCTTGTAGCGGCCGGATCAGCTAAGGAAAACTGACAGATATTTGCTACCTTTTGACAAATGCAACTTTGTTAGGCTTCCTATTGTTGGGATAAAAGATATTCTCTTAAAGAATTAATAATGTTATCAAAAGTTATTGAGATAGTATATAATTAGATACGTAACAGACGGTCATGTTGTGGTCCTACAGATAATTTAAAAAATTTTTACTCACCATCCTGCTGCTTTACAAGTCCTTGATGGATATACCGAATATATGTGAAGAAATTACATACAGAGGTAATCTGTTAAACAATCACAATGAAGAACATTAGGGTACAGGACTTTGACCTTTGCATGTAGAACAAAAAAGTAATCATCATTACTCACCCTATATCTACAACATGGAGAAATGTAGTAATAATTGCTGGAGTCTCCCAGTTTGATTCTGTGCTTACAAGACTTTGTCTGACCACTCAGAGCACATTTCCTAAAATGAAATGAAAATTGAAATATCTTAATTTGCAATAATTACTTTAAACAATTAAAGCCCAAACCTCTAGGTCTAATAAAGGCTTGTCACTTTTCTTGGGCTGAAAAGCAATCTGAAAACTTTGCTTATGATGATGCATCATACAGTATAGGACTTAAGCTATTGGGTGCGGTCATCACCCAACTGCACTAATAGGCCCAATTATTCAGCCAAAGAGATAGGTAGATCTGTACAATTTGGCTAACCTTTCATGCACCCAAAGTGGACACAGATGCTGGTGTTTGGTGCTCTGGACAAACCAAAGGCATATGAATCGGTATGTAAATAGGCATTTTAAATATAAAAATTTTACACTGGCAAAAATAGCAAAATGTATTACTAGCAAATCAATAACTAAATTGCTTTTAATTGTATCCCATAGTGACTAGATTTACCTAGACATATGGTAAACAAAGTAGGAATAAGTTTTCCAATAACCTTGGCTATGCGCTGATTAAGCGATCAAATTATATATATATATATATATATATCTATCTATCTATCTCTCATGATTTTTTTAAGTAATGTCTAGAGTGTCTGGCTAGAACAAATTGCTGGGGAGGGGACAGTATATTTTGTAGAACAGAACATTATAGATAATATATGGAGTTTGTGATTTCAGAGCATTTGTTCATAAAAATACATTTTAAATAACCAAGACTGACTATTTGGCATTCCCATTACTTACTTTGGTCCTCCACATTCAACAGCTGATGCTTTCACAAACCGAACAGGCTGCAGACCAGCGGGCTCAATACTCAACGTGTTATTTTCAACAGCTTCCAACACAGCAGCAGCCAACTACAAAATGAGAAAATGATTATGTGCTGGCGGCTTCTAATGAAGCCTCTTCTACTTTAATCTTTGTGTTCCTTTACAAGGAACTTCTCAACATAAATTAACATGTTACGATTTAATGGAACACCTATCAATACTAAAGACTAGCCATATGACAACAGAATACTTAATTTAAAAATGTTAGCTTTTGTACTGTGTTCAATATGGGATTAGCTCAAATAGGAGTCCTACTGAAGTGCAAGGTAGGTGAAGGTCAGGTTTCTTCTGTCACTAACAGCATTAGATCCAATGTAACCTGGGTATATGGTAGCTGCTACTAGATCATACTAGATTTAATATTGTTAAGCTGCCTATATGCTCCCAATCAACATTTAGGAGATAGACTCATCCAACCTTCTAAAAAGGAAAATTGGAGGTGTTGCCCATGGCAACCAGATTCTAGCTATCATTTTCTAGCATGCGCTAGATTAATGTTAGCTAGAATCTCATTGGCTGCTATGGACAACACCTCCAATTTTCATTTTTGGAAGATTTGATAAATCTATCATGACTGCAAAAAAATATTGGTCTGGTATTGCAATCTATGTGTTCGTTCATCGACCGGCTTCACTAAATGTGCCCCATAGGAGACAGCTGTTCAGTGCTGATTACAAGTGCGGGATCCAACCCCACTGATATGCCAGTGTTTGGGTCCTTTATTGTGTAAGGAATCCCTTAGATCCTGCCCCTCATTCTAAAGGGTCTTCCCAAGTAAAAAAAAAAAAAAAAAGGGACACTGGCCTCACATGTGTTTCATCTATCTCACATATACATATGGAGGGACTTCTGTATCCCCACATTACTCCAAAATTCCCTGGGATGAGACTGCAATTGGGTGGTCGACCTAAACGCACCGCCAGGTAAGTGTCAAGGAGACGACACATCCATGCAAACAGGGATTATAAACAGATGAGTATATACAGGTTCATGGTACCCATTTGCAGTCAGAGCATAAGAGGAGGGGGAGCTAAACAAGAAATACAACCTTTAGTAGAGAGATTATTTACCTCATTTTTTGGAAAAGTTAAACAGGGACAAATGTCCTCTTGATAAATTCTTTTTAAAAACAGGCATGTCCTGTCCATCAATGGCTCCTCTTTCCACGCTTTGAATTCATTGTAAAGTGAGAAGTCAACCTAAAAAGTGGAAGCAACACACCTTTCTTATTAAACATGTTTAAATCATCTTCCCTTCAAAAAGTATTCAAATAATTTCTGAACAACATTGGACAATCCACGATCTCATGACTGTAGTATTTTGAACTTCTCAGCAATTCTGTTGATTGCTTTAAAAGCCTATCCCAACAGGTGTACCTGAAGTAGCTCTCACCTGCCAGTCACAAACCATACAACCACAGTGCTTGTTGTGGAATAACATTACAATACAACTACTGGATCTTATGCAAAAATGTCAGCAGCAATAGAGTACCTTAGGTATATCTAGGTGTTTAGTTATTCTTTACTAAATAAATAAAATTAAGGTACTCTTGGTTTTAGCTTCATTGCAGATCACTACTTGCAGTAGAGAGGCGAAGTAACAACCTTCTCAGAACAAAGATTTATTAACATGCCTTTTTATAGCGCCAGCACATTCTGTAGCACTTTTACATTGGGTAGGAATATTCCTATTTCCTATTTATATTCACACACTGTAACAGCCTCAACCTGCCACCAGAAAATAAAAGGTCACATCTTACAATCATCCTTCCTATCTTCCTCTCTCTCAGCTTTTATTAGTTGGGGATATCACCTAATCCAGGTCCCGGTCACGTCTTCAATTGATATATATCAGAACACTAAAGAAATCTAGCAAACCTTAAATGCATCACCTGTCTTCTGTCTCTTTCAAAGTACTTTAAACGTGCCCTTTAGAATGCACACTCTGTTTGTAAAAAAAACGTACCTCTTCAAAAGAGTCATATTATCTACGGCAATTACTATGGCTGAGCTGAATGCTGTGATTAAAGGGTTGAAGTATAGCAAGGCTCCAGGACCGGATGGTTTTCGGCATAGTATTACAAAATTTTACAACATAATATTGCCCCTTCTTTGTTAGAGCTTTTTCAAACTATTCATTCCAAGAAACCACCCTTCCCATCTTTTAATGATACTTATACTACAATCATGCCCAAACTAGGAAGATACCCACAACTAGTCGCATCCTATCGCGCCAATTACTTTATTAGCTGACCAATTACAGGACATTCTACCTGCGTTACTAACAAACCACCAATTGGGTTTTTTAAAGGAACACCAATCAGTTAGAGGGATCAAAACGGCCTTGGCGGCTGTATTATCAGCATCTCAACGTGAAGACATTCCCAATATGTTGCAGAGTTTGAACACTAATCAAGCCTTTGATACAGTGCTTTGGCCTCACCTGTATGCGGTCCTGAGGGCTAGAGACTTTGATCCACCATTTATCCAAGTTATAGAATACTTTCATATTGAACCCACAACTGCAATATTATTAAATGGTTCTAAAAGTGAGAGGGTAGTCATGGAGAGGGGCACCCGTAAGGGTTGCCCTCTCTCACAGCTGCTCTTCAATCTAGCTTTGGACCCACTTCTTCGAACGTTGCAAAACCGGAACACTTTTCAGGGCATACCGATAGGTACCAAGTCTGTAAAAAATTTCAGCATTTGCCGATCTACTCCTCTACATTTCCAATCCACAACATACACTAACCGCAATCCTGGAGAGAGTTGGGGAATTCGGCCGAGTATCAGGTTTTCAGATAAACATGGATAAATCCACAGCCCTATATCTTAAAGCAGTAGTGAGTTGCCCTGCTTGGGGTCGTTCCATGGAATTACAATGGGCAGCCCATGAATTTACATATTTGGGTATACAAATTCCCAAGCTACCATCACGTCTATATCAGGTTAATTTCACAAAAGCAATTAGAGATGTGGAGGTTGAGTTGGAGGGCTGGAGTTGTCTCCTATTCTATACAGGACGGGCGAACTTGATCAAAATGGTTTATTTTCCCCGATTATTTTACCTTATTCAAAGTTTGTCACTATTGTTAACACAACGAGATCTGACACACTTAAATTTCCTGTACCGAAAATTTATTTGGAAGGGCAAGAGACCTAGAATCAGTTTGCAGAGAGTGTAACAGCATGTTTCATAGTGGAGAAAAAAAAATGAAGTCAACGATCGATTACTGTTGTACTGTATACATAATTTGCACAAGAAATCATGCTAGTTTAGAAACCATACCCAAAAAGTGAACAAAATTGAGGCAATGGGATAACCCTGCTATACAGAAACTGAAATGTAACAGAAACTGATGGGAAGGGGGTTCATGTTTAAAAGTGAAACTTTCCAGAGAAAGAGAGAGAGGGAGACAGACAGAAAGATAGTCAGTCATGTATATTTCATTTTTTGGGGGGTGATCTGATGTGGAATGACCCCCAAGCCTCCTCATACCTGCAGAAATCTTAACTCCATTAATTTTAACACTTTTCCACCTTTCTCCAACACCTTCTCTCTCCAATTAGATTCTCTTCCTCTGATATAGCAGTAATTAATTTTCACCAAACCCTTGCAAGAGCCCTTCATCAAGTGCCTCAGCAAATCTTCATACTCAGCGTAGATTTCATCAACCGTGATACACTAACGTAACATAAAATCTTCAAAAACTTCATCAAAAAGCAGAACGCCACTGGCGTAAATTTCGTACCTCAAATGATTTCCTCACATATACTGCAATCCACCACTCCTATCGAAATGCTATGGACAAACATACTTCCAATCTCTCATCTCTGCTCAGACTTCTAATCCCAAACACCCTTTTAACACATTTAAATCACTTCTCAACCCTCCCACCACAAACCCTCACTACTATCAATGTCCAGGATCTAGCTGCCTAATTCAAGGACAAGATTGATAACATCTAAATTGAAATATCATCTTCCTTCACAAGCAATCAGCTCAATTTCTTCCCAGGACCATCTGACCACCCTCTCCTCATTTGATTCCACAAATGAAGTATCTATTCACTTCTAATCTTTGTACTATAAACCCTGCCCTCTTGATCCTATTCCTTCACAAATAGGTAGACCTCTGTCTGCTGTGCTCATCAACCCTAAAATCTGTAATCTCTCTCTCTCTACTGGTATCTTTCCGTAAATATTCAAGCATGCAGTGATTTTGACAAAACTAAATTTGGAACCAAACTCTCTCTCAAATTCAGTTCACAAAAAACCTATTGGATCCTCTTCAGTCAAGCTTTTGTTCTCCACACTCCACAGAGACTGCACTGACTAGGTGTCACGCGCCGGCATTGTGACTTTTTTCCTATGAACTATGTTTTGGACTTGTTCCCACTCAGAGACACTACTTTCATACAGGTGCTGCTGGTTGTGTGATCAGGACCTCCTCCCTGATTCTCATTGGTCCTGAGTACTATTTAAACTACCCATGACCTTTGGGTCATTGCCTGTTCTTCGTGTTACTCAGATTGCCTGGCTCCTGGTTACCATTACCAGTTCCTCTGTTTGGGCCTCCTGAGTCTATTGTTGCTGTTACCTGCTAGCTGGACTTTTGCTTATGACATCTTCGCATCTGGTACCTGTAGTTCTACTATGTCTAACCTCCTAACATGGATGTCTGCTGATTGAACTTTTGCTTTTACATCTATGCACATGTGGTCCGTGGCATTTTACCACTGTCAAGTTACAGATTGGAAACATCTTCCGTGAGTTGATCGCTGCATATTCAAGTTGATTCTATGCACCTGTGCTGTATGTTCAAGCTGGCTCCCGTTAAAGACTCTCCTGTGATTATTCTCACTATTCTACTGTGACTGTGTTCCATAGCGAGCTTGCTATTAAGTTTACTACTATTGAACTTCTTCTTGTGAACTTTGCTATATATTAAGATATCTCTGTGTTGGATCGTTGCTGGAGGATATTAGCCTTACGGGGCGGCACGCGGCTGGGATTCTTTGCTTTTCTATTACTTCTAAGTAATGGACTGTTTAAGGGCTCTCTGCTCTATTTGATCATATTGGGATTGATATATATTGTCCAAGAATTATCGTGATATCAGTGACCACCTGCTATGTGGAATGTACCATCTTCATGTCTGGACTATTTGCCATTTCATCCCATAACAGTTGCTCAGAATTACGAACAAACTGAAGTATATATTGTGAATTGCATTCTGTTTGTATTCCATTGCCGTGTGTGCTTTCCATGTTATATATATTCTTCCATTGCTATTATACCATCAGCATATATACCTGTTGTGTCATCAAGCAATATATCCTTCAATTTTATCATCTCTCCAGTGTCTTATTGCTACTGATATTCAGCCTGAGTGTTGCCTCCACTATCCTCTGTCCCTTTTGAGGTAGATCATTATAGACAGAGGCAAGGGATCATTAAACAACTACTCAAATCATGACACTAGGGTTGTCAATGATTTGATCACTGCTAAAACTAAAGGCCATTATGCACTTCTAATTCTCCCAAATCTCTCTGCTGCATTTGACACTGTTGATAATCTCTTCACATACAAACGCTACAATCCCTAGGTCTACAAGACACTGCCTATCCTGGTTCTCATTCTACCTATCTAATCGCTCTTTCAGTGTTACATTCTCTGGAACAACCTCTGCTTCCCTTCTTTTTTCAGTTGGAGTCTGCAAGGCTCAGTGCTAAGTCCTCTGCTGTTCTATCTATACAACTTCTCTTGGAAAATGAATAAGCTCCTTTGGATTTCAGTATCATCTATGCAAATTTATCTATCCTCTTCTGACCTCTGTATTGTCTCACGTTACAGATTGATTTTTTGCCATTTCATCCTGGATGTCCTCTCGCTAACTCAAATTCAATCATTCAAAACAAAAAAAAAAAAAGTGTTCATAATATTCCCACGGGCCAACAGAAGTTACCTACCTGACATTTCTATTTCTGTTGACAACATGACCATAAATCCCACCCTGCAAGCTTGCTGCCTAGATGTGAACCTTGACTCAGAACTATTCATTGTTCCGCAAATCGACATTTACATTTAAATCATGTTGCATAGATCTAAAAAACATTTAGAAAATATACACATCTCACACTGCAAAAACTCTAATTCATGCACTCATCTCCCGTTTTGACTACTGCAATTCCCCCCATATAGTCTTCCTCGAATCTGACTCTTACCCCTACAATTTATTTTGCATTCAGCGGCTAGATTGATTTGCAAGGAAAATCATTCTACTTCTGCTGAGCCACAGTCACTCTCCACATTGATTGCTTGGTTTGTTTTTTATCAAATATAAAAAAATACTTCTACTAACATACAAAGCCATCAACAAAACTGCACCAACATACATCTTCTCATTTGTCTGAAAATATCTCCCAATTCGACACCTCTGTTCTGCAAAAGATCTGTCTCTCTCATCCACTCTCATTACATGCTCCCACTCACGGTTACAGGACTTTTTTGGGGGCCTTCCCTCCCTTGCTAACCTGCAAGCATTATGATGTAATTGATGTCTATTGTACATGAAATACATTTTTACAGTTGCTCCTGATTGCAAACATGTTCTATTACTCAGCAATCATCACTAGTAATCAGCAATTAAACTAAAGCTGAAGCAAGAGATATGGCTGAAAAACAAGTACCACAGAGATGCCCAGACCTTGAAATTGGACGCTGCTGCATGCGCTTGAGCTTGGCATGCCCTTACTGTACATTGATTAGGAGCATATGCCCCTTCCCCATCCTTTTCCCTCCCTGAAATCGTAGACTGGTGTGAGAATCCTTTGCGCTCAAAGGTTATTTGAACACTGCTGAGTTCTGTGGCGTATGGTACAGTTCGAGGCCACAGAGTAATTGTGCGCATTATACGCAAAAACACGCAAAGTTATACTCCTTACTGAATCAAATCCTTCATCTTTATTAGATAAGTATGAAGCAATATCTTGCACATTTATGGTAGTGAGCGGAGTTGCTATGGGGGGATGACAAGAGATTTAAATGTATTAAAAGACTCTTGGGGTTAGAAGCATGAGTGAGGATGAGAGATTGAAAGTATGTTTGTTTTGAAATTCATTAGACGTACAAGACTTTAACCAATGTCATTCAAGTTTGCGAGTAGTTTTTTAAGGCATCATGCCTTCAAAATTTTGTAAATGCAGAGCTATATTTACATAAACATACATTATATTTTGTTGTTCTTAATATGTTTATGATGATGGAAAACACCACCACAGTGGTTAACACATAAAACTGAAAACATTTGTAAGAGTTTGGACTTGTGAGTTCTGGAGAAGCAGAAAACAGTTATGTTGGTTTACAGCTAAGAAATAAAACAAGTAAAAGAGCCATCACAAGTGTTTCAGTTAGATAACTAAAACAAAATATATCTAGATACCAACTTGAAAACTGTCCCAAAATTTCAGCAGCCACTAATTAATGGTGACAAAAATACCAGACATTAAGAGGGAACTGACAGTGCCAGCTGCAATGACAGGAATGCAAAATTCTCCAATGACTCATCAGTTCAAAAATCCCTTACAGCAAATGCAAAAATAGAACAAATACACCTTTTACTGTCACAGATCTAAAATTAAAAAACAAAGATCAGAACAAAAAAAAAGCAAAATTAATGCATATAGTGACTATGCCCAAGCAAACCAATAAAAATGTGAAGACAGGTCTGAATTCTTATGCATCTATGGTACTTTAATTTTATTTCTTTAAAACAAATTATATGTATTTTACACATAGAAAATAGCAATAAGGGATATATTAGAAAAAGACAAATGTTATAATTTTATGGGTTTTTTTTCCATCCTGAAAAGCAAAAGCATACCAGTTACAACCACATCAGGTATAAGATGAAGATTTTAATTTAGTGTAAAATTGCTTTCATGCAGGAACAAAATATAAGTGTAGAGCCTTCACATGCGGGTGTCATAATGTCGATATGTAGAATGGTATCCCCCTGAACCGGTGCCCTCTTCACGGGCTAAGAGAATAAGAGGAGTCCACTCACCCGACCAGCCATCCAGTACAAGTTCTCCCTTTCTACTGCACTCTCCGGTATTGGTGAAAGTGAATCTCAAGAGATTTTCTGTCAGCCAATCAATGGTCAGGATGGTAATCCAATCAGGGCTCACTTCCGTCCATTTGAATTTGATACCACGACAAGTCAATGATGGCTTGCCACAATTCTAAGCTCCGCCCCCTGCATAGTTCTGTTCAGATCAGTACAAAAACCCAAGAGAAGAGGACATAAATGGGGGTATTCAATTGACTGCGAGAAATTTTTAAGACTGCGTTAAAACATTTTAACGCTGTTTTTTAGAATTGTCGAGCAGGTTCAATTCCATTTTTAACGTGCCTTTTTTTTATGAAAAGGTGCTCTCGCGCTCCAGTAGAAGGTCTATTGAAAGTATAGGGTGTGCGAGAGGCAGCTGCGTTAAAAAGCTATTCAATTGTTTTTTAACGCGGCGTGCTAAACAGGCCAATATCCTGTTTTATGTCGCACCTCTTTGGAGTGTGATAAAACCTAAACAAAACTATTTGAAATCATGTAATAATGGAAAAAAAAAAAAAAGAAACTATGTTTATCAGTAATGCTTATCATGTAAAAGTTGATTTTCTCGTGAAAAAACAAATAAAAACAAAAAAAATAAAAAATAAAAATCACTAATTAAATATATTTCTGTATGTTTTAGATACAAATATGTATGTACTAATGTGTTTTGACATGGTATAGATGATTCTATAGTAAAAGATAGTTAAATAAAAAATATGCTAAAAAAAGTACTGTAATGTAGCTATTCTCAACTAGAGTGATTGTGTATGAAAATATATACCAATCCTTTTTTTTGTGTTATACATGACCGTGTTAAAACTCCCCTTCACTCCACTAAAAACTCGCAAACACAATGATTAACGAGCGGGGGCAGCATTCCCTCTTTTTCACGCTGCGTTAACTAAAAAAGGTCACGAAAGCAGTTAAAAAACCGCGTGTTATTTTTTTTGTAAACCCCAAAAAACAAACTTGCGGTCAACTGAATACCCCCCGAGGAGTAGTGCAACCAAGAACAGAAGAAAAGAAGAGAAAGGCGCAGGAGCGTGAAGAAAGAAGAGGACAGACATCAGACCCTCAGGAAAACACAGCCTCTTCTAGCAAGCTCCGGAATGAACAGGAGAAGTGGTGCCGACTGCTGGAAGACTTGGTGAAGATGGAAACGGCGAGTATATCCGTTTCCTGCGTGGAGCAGCTAAATATGTTTTACATACTTTTTCTTTTTGTCACTGTCACCAAAGCCGGGCACATGTCCCATGAACACATATTCGGGCACTAGAACCGTGCAGCAGTTAGACAGGCAAAAAGGCCGGAGGCCCTATTAGTTTAATTGTAGGACTCTTCATTTATTATTGGGTGTGTTTTACATTCAGTTTTATAAGCCTGTAAGCACATTTAGTTCCAAAATAGCCTGTAGGGCATGGTTTCGGGCTTAAACGCCTTTGGGGTATAGTAGACTCAGACATAGTGTGTGGTAAATACAATTTCAGGCATTAGACCTGTGGGGACAACTTAGGTACTAGGCCTTTCACCAGTAGGAAGTCAGCTCCTGTCACGCAGATACCACGTCCTATCTGGTTCCCATTTGCCCACAAATCCCTGGGGGCCATTTTGTAATGGTCTCTTAGAGGCATTTGAGTAACACTGTTATTGTGTCATTGGCCACAATTGTCAGGCCCTCATTAAAGGAATGCTTTTGAGGTGCTTCCCCCACATAGGCTACATTAGTCAGGCCCCCATTAAAGGTAGGCTTTTGAAATCTTGTTTATTGTTTTGCCTGTTGCTCTGTGGACTGGTTGTATGGTATTGTGGGTGATTTAGATAGAGTAGTATACTACACATAGTGCTACACGTTAAAGATAGCACTAGAGTGGGTAGCTCGGTAGTCAGCTCTGTTGGAGGGTTGATGTCGCCCCTTTTCCTAGACATCAACCCCCTGGAGTTGCAGACGACCATCAAGAGGTCAGAGTGACTACACAAGGAATGTCCTCTGTTGGGTTTGGCCTCTCTCTTGGTGAGGCCCTCAGCAATAAAAATGTGAGCTGGAGTGAAAAGTGTGTGTGTGTGTGTGTGTGTGTGTGTGTGTGTGTGTCTCACAGAAGCCAAGGAGAGAGCCCATGCTGAACACAAAAGCTGAGAAAACTTCCTGAAATCACCACTAATCAAAACAATTGCCTACAAAACCCATGCGCTGACACACAAACACAACACTCCCTACATTTTGTAAATAAACTGCTACACAGTGTACGTTCCATCTCTTCCTCTAAATCCAGTTGCACCAGATCCTCCTTACGCCATCCTTTTCCCTTAGTACTCTCAATCTTTTCCCTGGTGTAATGTCCTCTCACCTGCATCTTCCCTCCCCTGTTCTTCTACCTCCAAACATTCCTCTGCTTACTTTTAACTGTAGTTTCTTCAAGCATGTTATTCTTCCTTCACCTTCCCTGCCCATGAAACCCTTTTACAAAACAATTTTTCACAAAGAGCTGTATATTATATCTGCCTATATCTCCCGTGAAAATATGTGGGTCTCTTATACTTGTAAAAACTAGAACACAGAACATAACACAGATGCTGTGTTCGCAGGACACGAGGTGTAAGAGTGCAGGATCTTTGGGAGAGCTGCATTATGTGGTTAGATGTCATTCTACCAGCACTGAACATACCTTGGGCAAAGCTCAGATGTAAAAGAACAGGAGTTAAATAATGTATTTATAAAATCAGGGATTATAGTGTAGTTACCTCTTTACATTTCTTCACGAGTGGCTGGATTACAGTAAGGTCTTGAGTGCCACCCCCCATAGCACTGCTTGTGCTTTTGTTCCGTGCATGGCCTTTTTTGAATGGGATCTTCCCACCTGGCTGTAGCTCTTTTGTGGGAGAGGTTGGGGAGGTGGATAGAAGAGCCTTCAGAGCTGCAACCTCTGCTTGTAGTGCATCAATCTATATTAAGAAAACAAAAAAAAAATCCATGAATCAACTCATACTATGCATAAAGCAGAAATAGCATTTTCCATAAAATATAAAGAAGCGTTGGGTTTTTGTTATTATATTTTTAAAGGACAACTCTACTTTTTCTGGTAAGGGTTTAATGTGCAAAATAAAGCATTGAAAATACAACCTCTATACTATTGGGTTATCTGACTTGAAGTAACAATGAGTTTGAACTGTGCATCGTGAATAGATGACAGAAGTATTAGGACAGGTAAGTGCTATTAACAATTGTATTCAGAACATACATATAGAAAATAAATTTTGTACATTTAACTACTAGTTAGTTTAAAATAAATAAATATTTTTTAAAAAACAAAAAAACATTAAACCACCAAAAAACAGGAAATAAAAATTTAAGAGGATTACTGTATGTATTTGTTTTTTGTTATTACATTACTGCTACACACTTAATCATCTGGATTAAATTAGAACTTCTTAACAAAGACCACCTTACTGGGTTAGATATAATTTTAATATTATTCTTATTGTTACTGTTACTTACCAAGCAGGAGAAATATTCAGCAGCTCTGCAAATTCGTAAAAATGAATTCCTTATATAAAGGGTCATACATATAAACTAGCCCATGTGCTGGAGGAGGCCCTCATCTAGAACGCTAGTCCAGAGAAGTATGTAAACAGGAAAGACACAAGGGTCTGATAAGACAGGTAGGGTAAATTTATTTTTAACAATATGATTTCTGCCCTTGCCTCAGTTTCTAAATACAAAGCCGATGTAGTGGCACTGCAAGAAATCCGCTTCAGTTCTAGAGCGCCCCTCCCCCCCTCTTCCTTAGAGATGATCATTATCCCATCGGCCACTCAACTATAAATGTAGTGGCCATTCTTTCTGGTTATAAGATTTCATTTACATTACACCAGAAGTTTGAGGCTAAACAGGGTCTGTTTAATTTACCAGTAAGAATCAGAAACTGTTTATTGGAATTATTGTGGCACTAATTAATTCATAGAACCACATTTTCTCATTATGGCATTTATTGATTATCTAACTTTGTTTTAGGGATCCTTGCTTCTCATATATTTTAAGGTTCTGAGGTGCTACCATCCAGCTAAAATATACATAAATCAAAAAGAGAACAAAGAGCTGGATTTAATTGTGGTACGCTACGTGGTTTATGTAATAAATATATTTCCCTTATATTTTACTACAAAATTGATTCTTTAATAAAATACTGTGTTCTAAAAAAGCAGCGAAATATCAAGTGAAAAAAAGTGCAATAAAGTGATTTAAAAAGTGCTATGTATGGTTATCATCTATTAATTACATAGAAGGTGATGTGGATTCTTATCCCAACCTACTAAACAGGAATACCGAGTTGGTTTCTTAATATTTAATAAAGCTATAGCACTCCAATAAATACTCAAAATAGCCATTTCCATACAAATTATAGATTGTCACTCATTTTTATAATAATTTCTTAGTGACAAATCTCTGTTTTATCTATATATATTGTCCATAGGGGATTGAAAATGTCCACTTCCATCAAACAATAGCTATTCTCTGTATCAAGCACTTAGTCCACAATATATGAATATGCATGCCAGTTATAAGTCCAGCTAAATAAATTAATTGCAGTGATGGGGTGAATTGCTAACTAGCTTTCAGAATCTAGCTCGGAGTTGGACAATAATAGATTAGGTAGCTATCTTGGAGGTATTCCTCAGAGTTAAATCCTATTGCATCTTAAATAGTAATTAGCATACACAGCACTAACGCCAAAAGTGCATTTCGCTGGTAAGCTTTCTCTTAGCAAACTTCTTTGCTTCTATATAATTGATAATAACCGTACACATCACTTTTTTAATCACTTTATTGCACTTTTTCACTTGATATTTGCCTGCTTTTTTAGAACACAGTATTTTATTCAACAATAAAATTTATGTTTTAATCAATTTTTGTGGTTCAATGTATAAAGGAAAATGTATTTAATTACATAAACCACA